>NC_068418.1:2836044-3136044 GCF_023724105.1 Carassius gibelio
CTGGTGAAGATGGAATGAGAGAATGATGGGACTGCTACTGAGATCAAAATACTTGGGAGCAGATATGAGCCAACAAATAGAAAAGAAAAGGTGGAAAGAGAATGTTAAGTAATGGTAGATAAAGAAAATGTTGGAAAAGATAATAAAATGTAAGACTGGTTCGATTTACAGTTAGGAGCATAGTTTATAACTAAATAGGGAAAGTTTTTAGGAATGGCATTAATGACAGGATATTTACTATTTTACTGTATACTTCCTATATTGAGGTCACTAGTCAAAGCCACAGTTAAGCAAATTAAATTCAAAGATATCAAGATAATGGGAAATTGATACATAAGGTATCTAAGCTGAAGATCAACTCTTATAATCTTGTGATATTCAATGTGTGATGTGATTTGTATTTGTATGTGTATGTATTTTTATGCCTTTTATACAAAACTGTGATAACCAGGCAAATGCTGAACCATTTGCACATTCATGCTTTTAACAATGTTTACTATTAAAGAGGGGTTAGGGAGACTGGATCTTTTACTCACTCCTTGTCAAAGTAGGAGAGAGATGTTTGGTCCAGTAATCCCTCAGAGTGGAATTTCATAATCTAGTCACTGGTGATAATACAATGTGTCTTATTTAGTCACTAGGTAGTGTAAATAATATGACTGGATTATGGAGTAGCACTCTGGATAAGAATAATCAAATGTGAGACTTATTAAGTCTCAAAGGGGAGAATATGTGGAAGATTTTTATTAGTAAAATTTAAACAATCAAGAATAATCAATGTGAATCTAGCCATTTTTGTTGCTAGCTGTTTTTCCATTATAATCCTATAGGTAATGGAGAGAAAGGAATATGCTTACGTGCTGGAATGTTCAGAACTGATGAAAAACATATGGCCAGACAAGGGCCTTTTCGTTTTACCAAAACAAGTAGGGGCCTCTCCTCTCTAGGGATGTATGAAAAGTGTAGTCTAATGGAAAAGTTTGACTATTTGGAAACGCCCTGTATAGGGTATATAATGAGATGCAACCTTGCATTTCGGGAGATCTCCTTGCAAGGACCTCTCGGCTTTGTTTTGCTTAAAATAAAGTCTTTTCTTCTGAGAGAAAAATCCCTGACTGAGTTCGATTCTTTGGAGAACCGGCAAAATACACCACATACACAAAATTTGTAGATACACTTAATCTGCTGATTGGAAGATTAGAGGATTTTCTGTGGCTTCCCAGTTGCTTTTTCAGCTTGTTTCATCAGTAGGCCTAAGTCTTTAGAAACACAATCTTTACTTACATAAAATGTAACATGAGAAATCGAGTTTGGGAAATCAAATCATTCATCAATGATTTTTTCTTTATCTATCTGCAGAGCTGAACCTTCTGGTCCTACTATTATGTATTGCGAGTTCATGGGAATTTCCAACCCTTGTGTGTTTTTTAACCATCTTTTTTTTCAAATTCTGGGTCTATGTTCTCATCATACTTCATAGTACAATGAAATTCAGTTTTTGGTGGACTTGGTTCAAAAAGCTGTTCTCTTATGTATCTTCCCCATTTGCTAATTGTTTTTTCTACATCTTCCTTTAGATCACCTAACCAATATATGTTAGCACATGGTTCTTGTGTTTGTTGTAATGATGAAACATTCATTGGTCTAATTGCCCTATCGTCTACATAAATTCCATCTGGTGTACACCCTATCTGCATTTTTAGTTTACATATAGCATCCCTGCCTAATAAATTAACAGGTGTGTATTCTGAGACTAAGATTAGTATGCTCACAGGGGTGGTCATGGGAAGTAACTGAGTTGTCTCTGAGAATCCTACTCGCTTTATATATTTTCCAGACATCGGGAGGTGCGAGGCATATTGTCACAAAGTGACAGAGTTGAAGCAGAACTAAGCTCCGCGGAAGTTGTGTTCCCTCCGGGACGGTGCCATTGTAACACCAGGACGGTTCCGGTTGTGTATCTATCACCATAACAACGTTAGATAATGACCGATACACATCAGGTGTGGGGGATTTAGGCTGGGCAATTGGAGCGTACAAAAGGGAAAGCGAAGAAACCGTTGCGTGGTTCTCCCTGGAGAGAAGTCGTTCTTGGGTGGTGTCGCTGATTCGGGCAGGTTTCTGGAGAAGTGTTGTGAGAGGGCGGCTGTATTGAGGGTGCAACGGCGATCGTGTGAATGCGAGTTGAAGATGTCAAATGCTGGAAAGCGAGTGAGATATGGAGATTGAGTGAAGACTGGAGAACACTATCATCATCGGAAGGGAGATAAGTAGTATGACATCAGTTTTGATTGAATGTATGCACCCGCACTGAGCTGAAGACGACGTCGTGAAGTGTATTAATTATGAGTGTAATCTTCACTTGAGAGTGGTTGGATTGGGTTATCATTGAACTCTTGTTTCTCTTCTTCTGAGTGTGAGTGAGGCTGAGGAAGCTCTGTTTATTGTGCCAGTAAGGAGGCATCCGAATTCCCTTGTTATGAGATGAGAACTGACTCAGTACGACAGTGAAAGGATTGATAGTTGGGTGAGTGCTGGCCTTATTGCACTGAGAGAGAGTGGATATGCAGTGCCTGATTTGATGTGTCACACCGTATGGGCTTGAAGTGAGATTGTAGTGTGTGGGGATTATATGTATTGACCGCTGTGCACTCTCCATATTTTATTCTTATTTGATGTCACTGAAGAGGGATTTCAGGTGCTGAACGTGGACATTTCATCTTTACCTGTTGGAAGAATGTGTACGCTTGTACAACTTCCTCTGCCCGCCCAATAGAGAAGTCCTCTGTTAATATCCTCTTGTGTGATTTCTGTCTGAAGGAGAGACGCATTGGACACACCTTCGTCTGTGTTACAGAAATACACTCCAGCCGTAAGCTCTTGTCTTTGTATTGAGGAAAAGCATAACTGCACTTGTATAACTCCCTCTGTCTGTCTAATGCTTGGATAATTCACTCTGTCTATTCAATAGAGAATCCTTCTGTTAATGTCCTCTCATGTGATGCCAGCTTAAGGAGAGACATATATTGAATACACCTCCGTCTGTTTTACAGAAATATACTCCAGCCGTAAGCTCTTGTCTTTGCATTGAAGAAAAACATACATGTACTTGGATAAGTCACTGTCTATTTAATAGAGAATTCTTCTGTTAATGTCCTCTTATGTGATACCTGCTTAAGGAGAGACATACATTGAACACATCTCCGTCTATTGTATAGAAACGCACGCTCCAGCCGTAAGCCCTTGCCCCGGTATTAAGGAAGAACATATATATAAATACTTGTGTAATTTACCTTGTCTATTTAATAGAGAATTCTTCTGCCAATGTTCCCTCATGTGATGCCTGCCTGAAGGAGAGACACACATTTGACACACCCTCGTCTGTTATACAGAAATATACTCCAGCCGTAAGCTCTTTGTCTTGTATTGAGGAAAAGCATAACTGCACTTGTACAACTTTCTCTGTCGGTTTAATAGAGAATTCCTCTGCCAACGCCCCTTATGTGATGCCTGCCTGAAGGAGAACCACATTGGACACACCCTTGTCTGTTTTACAGAAATACACTCCAGCCGTAAGCTCTTGTCTTTGCATTGAGGAAAAATATACATGTACTTGGATAATTCACTCTGTTTATTCAATAGAGAATTCTTCTGTTAATGTCCTCTTATGTGATGCCTGCTTAAGGAGGGACACAGATTGAACACACTTCCGTCTGCTGTACAGAAAACGCACGCTCCAGCTGTTAGCCCTTGCCCCTGTATTAAGGAAAAACATGCATGTACTTGGATAACTTACTCTGTTTATTCAAGAGAGAATTCTTCTGTTAACATCCTCTTATGTGATGCCTGCTTGAGGAGAGACATTCATTGGACACACCCCCAACTGCGTTACAGAAACACACTGTAGCTGTAAGCTCTGCACTGTGGGAAAGCCTGCATGTACTTGGATAACTTATTCTGTCTGTTTCGTAAAGGAATCCCTCCGCTAGAGCTCCTCGGGTGGAGGTCTGCTTGAAGGAAGAGACTTGTGTTGGAAGCACTCACGTTGTTCGCTTGGCAGAGGGCTGCCCCCCCCCCTTCCTTGTCCCGCTCCGTGCTTTAAGACGGTGTACGTACCTGGACATTCACCTGCCTGGTAAAAGATCTCCCCCTTCTGTTCACTAGCTCCTGTCTGACAGTCTGACGGTCCGAGAAGTGTTGCTTCCCTCGATACTTACCTATTTGTCGGTCCGGCGGCCGACTTCTGCCTCTCCTAGTCGTTACGCTCTGACACGAGTGGCTTGAAGAATTCCACGCCTTCCCTGGTGTCGGAGGTTTGGTCCCCGCCCCTGTTGGGGGACCCAGAAGCTCATTAGGACTTTTTAATTATTTAATAAAACTTGTTAAACTTTCATCCATCTGTCTGGCTGGTCTTTGGCACGCTCCTCGAGGTGGTCTGGGGTTTAGGGTTGGGTGTCTGGCTAGACCCCCCAGACCTGTGACAATATCTTGGATTTAAACAGGAGTTTGTTGCCCCTGTATCGAGCATGACAATAATGGGTTTTCCTTCGATTTTAACTTGCAACATTGGTTTTTGAACAACATCACAGGATATCATTGGAAACTGATTCATCCCCTTAGGATCCTCTGGGCAGCCCTAATAGCCTTGATCAGGTCCACGCCATGGGTTAACAAGGCCTGGAGGTTGAGCTTGCACTTGTCGTTGTCCATAGTTGACTCCTGGGGCCATTTGCTGGTTCTGTTGCCAAGAATTGATGGTGCAGTTTCTTCTACTGTGTCCAGGCTGATAGCATCCCCAACATACTCCTGGAGGGCCACCAGCTCTTTGTTGATTGTTGATAAATCTTCCTCTGCCACGTCCTTTTTGTTGTTGTCTATTCCAGCTCCTGTTGTTTCGCTGCTCTTACTTGAGATAGATGACTACTGGTGTTGGTCCTTGTGGTACATTAGCTGTTCCAGCATGTGGTGCCTGTGCTGTTGCAGTCTGATTTGCTGGTGCAGGCACATTCATTGTTGCAATTGGATTGACAGGCACCGAAGTATTGACAGGTGCCATCACTGCTGAGTGGTCTTCCTTCTGCACTGCTTGGACCTTTTCTTATTTAGTGGCTCTTTTTCTTGGTCCTTCATCTTTAACTCTGGTCTTCTGTGCTGTTCTACAGCTTGGACCACATGTTCTCTGAACTCTTTATGTAACTTTGAGTTCAGACCTACCACATCCTCCAGCTTCACTTTCACTACTGCAGGCATGGCTTCCACAATGACAGTCCTGAAGAGTGCTGTCTGTACTTTTTCTTGCTCAGGATCTTTTTCCAGTTCTTCTTTCCAGCATCTTAGTTTTTCTGTATGTAGGTGCTAGGATTCTTAGTCTCCCCCACTAGCTCCCCCTTCAGGAATCCTGGATTAGATTGCATGGGGTATTCAACTCTCAGAGTGATCCAGATGTCACGTCAATGTTTGTCAAATTAAACTCCTTCTGCTTGAGGCCTTTCGACGGCTTGGTGAAGGCCAGACTGCTTGAGAATATCATTAATCTTGGAGACCCCCAAATACTTAGCAAACAGGGCTTTGATGTCACTTAGGGCCGGAAAATCTTGAACTGTTCTGATCCATTTTCCAGCTCCATTATGGATTTCTGGAAGACAGGAAACCAACATGTGTTGGGTGTGACCTTGCTTGATGAGTATTAAGCACTCAAATTTTGGGGTTTCAGTTCTTCTTGATGTCCTTGTTGATCCGTGCTGCTCTTTTCCTCTTCGTCTGTATGCTTGAAACCGATCATCTGGATATTCTATGTCCGGCATAACCAGTGTCCCAGCTACTTGCTCGTACTGCTTCCGCTTGACATAATCATGTTGGCTTAGGTATGGATTCATTGGTTCATATTTGCCCATCAGTTCATCTAGCTTTTGTTGCAATGAGTCCACAGCTTGTTTGAAATCTTCTCTTGTCATGTGGACAGTTTGTTTGAGATTCTCTCTTGTTCTGTTGCACCTTTCCTCCATCTCATTTAGTGCTTCTTGGACTGAGTCAGCAGGTATCACTGTTCTTTCAGTTGCATCTTCAAGCTCTTCTGCTTGATGGCTCCTCAATTCTTCATAAATTGAGGTTAGGAGTTTGTTGGCAATTCTCCATTTCTTTGAGCATCTCTGAAAGACATCGAGATGTGTGTGGCTCACCTGTTTTCTCCTCCTCTCTGTTGTCCTTGGCCCCTCCTCTTTCAATCTTTAGCTCCACCTTGTGGGCTGTTCTCTCTCTCTCTCTCTCTCTCTCTTTGTATTGCTTGAGACATTGGTGTTGATGTTATCAGCCCCTCCTTTTTAAGCTTCAGCCCCTCTCTCATGGCTGTGTGTGTATCTCTCTCTCTCCTGCTGTCTCCCATTCTCCTCAGCTCGCTTCTGCTGTTCTGCTCATTTATTTCAACATATGCAGGTGCATCTTGTACATATCCCTCAAATTCTATTTATCCCTTTAAATCTATTTTTCCCTGTACTACAGGCATTTGATTAACAGCTTGATCACAGGAAGGAGCATATGGAGGCGGCCTTTCTTCTTCAAATTCATTGTTTTTATTCTGTCTTTCTTGTCTCTCCAATTTTAATAATTTAATTCAATGTTGTTTGAACCGAGTCAATACCCATGATTCTTGTTCTCGGTTTTAATTTCTTTTGTTTTTTTTGTTTTTTTAGTTTTTTTGGGGATTTATCATTGATCTTGTAATTTTTTTAACAAGACCTCTATTTCTTTACACATACCCACATCAAATGTTCCCCCACTTAGTAGCCAATTTTTTTTTGTTCTCTCTGCCCACCTTTTCGAGAGCTCCCTTATTACTTGTTTACTGGCTGGATTTTTAGAAACCAATAACTCTACTTGAGTTGACATCTCTGAAAGTCACAGTTATCAATTTGTTCAACACAATAAATTATTATTATTTTTCCCTCAGTGACTTACCTATCTAATCCCAGCACTTTAATAGCTAATCTTCACCAGGCTCATCAGACGAGGATCACTAAAAGTATCCTATCCCTGATTTCCACCTGGACTTTTGCTGGGTAGAGGACTTATCACCTTTTATAGAAGCTGATTAGATTGTCTCAAATTTGTTTAAATAATCACAATGTTTTTTCTAGTTAACAGTTTGAAGGGTAACAAAAGATCTATTGGTTCTTTCCATCGCAAATTGCTTTTTGTCCGAATTGTTTTCTCCCATGCTAATTGCCTCAAAATAATAACTAATAATACAGACCCCAGACCCGCTTTACATGGTGAAAATACATATCCTTATTTTTATTTTTAATTATTATTACTATCCTGATATTTAATGATTTCCTAATTACAAAATATATTTTTAGGGATTTGTTTTTTATTTAATAATAATGTTTCTGATGTCCGTTATGACATGAGTACACGCATAATGTTTGGGGTCATATTGACCTCAACAGCAGTATTACTGAGATCAAAGGATTTTCACATGTTTTAAATATGTTTGGTATCTAATGTGTAATTTCTTAAGGCTAAACTCTCTCCCTCACACTATCTCTCACACATGCAAACACACGTACACACACTCTTTCATACACCCATAAACACACATAACACTTTCTCTTTGTTCTCTGTCACACACACGCACAAAGTCAGACCAACATACAGGTTCTCACTCTCACGTGCACAAATACATGCATCCAGGCACACATACATGCTCTCTCTCTCCCTCCATCACACCACACACTCACAGTTGCTCTGTTTGTTCTCCTCTTTCCTGCCCTTTTGCTTTTACTCTTTGCTGACACTCACAGAGATATTTTCGCTCTTTCACTCACATAGAGGTTTCTCAATGGACACACACACATATACAGCTCCTCCTTCACTCCTACTCATTGCTTCCACTCCCTCCGTCATGCACACACCATCCTTGGTTTCTGTCTCTCTTTCTCTCTCTCAATCTAGAAACGAAAAAACAGTCACTTATTACTTTATCAATAATTGTTTCACAATTTAGATCACAACCTCAGTAACTTGGATGACCTCCAAACACGCGATAAAGCCAGTTCTTTGGAATATTCTGTTCTTTCAACTGTTTACACGCTCTTTGCTTTCCAATTACCACCTTATTGCCTTCTCCTTTATTATTTTACAATTGTTCACACTAGTTTTTTATACCATTGCAAACATAAACAGCCACATAAAACAAAATCATTGCAAACATAAAAAGCCACATAAAACATATAAAATCAGCACATTTAGCTTCATGCAAAGCCCAGTATAGTTAATGTGGTTAGTATAGCCAAGCAATCAGTGCTTACAGTAATATATCCAGCATGCTGCGCGCACACTCAACATACAATGGACAGACCGAGAATAACACTTTAACTCTTTCCAGTCTGCAGACACCCGAACAAGCAGCCCTTCCCTCGCGGGGACCCGCCAGGGCCACGCCCCACCTACTTGTTTTGTTTCTTCAGCCTAATGATGGCTTGCTTCACTGATAGTGACAGCTCTTTGGATCTCATATTGAGAGTTGACAGCAACAGATTCCAAATGCAAATAACACATTTGAAATGAACTCTCGACCATTTATCTGCTCCTTGGGATAGTGAGTGAATAACACACACCTGGCCATGGAACAGCTGAGCAGCCAATTGACCCATTACTTTTGGTCCCTTAAAAAGTGGGAGGCACATATACAAACTGTTGAAATTCCTACACTATTCACCTGATTTGGATGTAAATACCCTCAAATTAAAGCTGCAAGTCTGCAGTTAAAGCATATCTTGTTCATTTAATTGCAAATCCATTGTGGTTATAATGAGACAGAGAGGTTCGGATCCATGTGCAGAACTTTTAATGAGAATGGTCAGACAGGCAATGATCAGCAACGGCGTCAGATATATAGGGATAACCAGAATCGAAAACAGGAACAAGCAGATGTTGGGGGCAGGCAGCAGAGAATCAGAGTCCGTATAAACAATCCAAAGGTCAGGTACAGAGAGATCAAACACAAGGGAAACGCTCGGAAATAACAGACACAGCAAATCAAGACTTCGCAGAGAGTGAGAGTGCTGCATATATGTGTGTAAATGAGGTGCAGGTGTGGCAAGGAGATTGACTGAGGAATGATGTGCAGGTGTGGCAGGGTGATTGTGATGCAGAGACTCATGGGAAATGTAGTTAGGGTGTGGTGCAACAGATAAGAGGTGCTAGAGTCCGGGTAACATCTGGTGGTTAATGTGGAATTGTCCTGATTGGAGTGCCCTCTACAAAAGTTCATGGGCACTCCATGTAATGATCGTGACATAGCCCCCCCCCCCCCCCCCCCCCCCAAAGGAGCGGCTTCCAGATGCTCAAAACAATCTAGGAGGGTGGTGGAGCGGAGGCGAAACAGGGGGAGGGACGGAGGGCCAGGTCCATGAGGAAGTGGAGTGGTGGAGGACCGGGGCAGAGCAGGCAGAACTGGGCCTAACATGGAGATCAGGAGTCTCTCCTGGACCTGACATGGGAAACAAGGGCCCTTCCTTGGCCTGACAGAGGAAACAGGGACCCGCCATGGGCCTAACTCGGTAACAGGGACCCGCCGTGGGCCTAACTCGGGAACAGGGGTCCACCAAGGCAGAGCAGGTGGCGTGGGAGCCCACCAGAGCGGAGCAGGTGGAGCTGGAGCCCACCAGGGTGGAGCAGACGACCACCACAGCCGAGATGATGGGACAGAAGACCACCAGGGCGGACCAGACGACCACCATAGTAGAACATACATGACAGAGGCCCACCAGGGCGGACCAGAGGACCACCACAGTGGAGTTGATGGCACAGGAAAGCAAGTATGGTCAGGTGGGACTGAAACAGGGAACATAAACAGGTTAATAGTGGCCTCCGTGGCCGTGATGAGATGGTAGCTGGCCTCCGTGGCCATGACAGGACAGACAAAGAGTTGGTGTATGGTCTCCGTAGCCCTGACCGAAATGAATGACAGCTCATTGACGGCCTCCCTGGCCGTGACAGGATAGGACGAGAGCTCTGAGATGTGACAAGGCTCTGGGAGTTCGGCTGAGATGTGACGAGGCTCTGGTAGATCTGTGGTGATTTGACTGGGTTCATGAAGATCAACTGTGACTTGACTTAGTTCATGAATATCAACTATGACTTGACTGTGCTCATGAAGATCGTTGGTGACTTGACTATGCTCATGAAGATCAACTGTGACTTGACTTAGTTCACAGAGGTTAATGGTGACTTGCCTTTGCTCATGAAGATCATTGATGACTTGACTTGGTTCCTGAGGATCAACTGTAACTTGACTTAGTTCACGGAGGTTAATGGTGACTAGACTTTGCTCATGAAGATCATTGGTGACCTGACTTTGCTCATGAAGATCGTTGGTGACTTGACTTTGCTCATGAAGATCGTTGGTGACTTGACTTTGCTCATGAAGATCGTTGGTGACTTGACTTTGCTCATGAAGATCGTTGGTGACTTGACTTGGTTCCTGAGGATCAACTGTGACTTGTCTTGGCTCATGAAGTTTAACTGTTGTTTTACTTGACTCTTAGGTGTTAGAGGTGACTTGACCCATCTCTGGATGGTCAACGGTGACCTGACTATACTCCGGGAAATCAACGGGGACCTGATGAACGGTGACCTGACTTGACTCTGGAAAGTCGACGGGGACCTGATCAACGGTGACCTGACAAGGTTCTGAGAAATCAACGGGGACCTGATCAACGGTGACCTGGCTAGGTTCTGGGAAATCAACGGGGACCTGATCAACGGTGACCTGGCTAGGTTCTGGGAAATCAACGGGGACCTGATCAACGGTGGCCTGACAAGGTTCTGGGAAATCAACGGGGACCTGATCAACGGTAACCTGGCTAGGTTCTGGGAAATCAACGGGACCTGATCAACAGTGACCTGACTTGACTCTGGAAAGTCGACGGTGACTAGCCCTGACTCTGGAGGGTCATCGGTGACTAGCCCTGACTCTGGAGGGTCAACTAACACCTGACTCGACTCGGGAGGGTCAACTAACGCCTGACTCGACTAGGGAGGGTCAACTAACACCTGACTCGACTCGGGAGGGTCCACCGGGAACTGACTCGACTTGGGAGGGTCAATGGGCACCTGACTTGACTTTGGACTGCCTGTAGCAACGTGAGACGCCTCAGCTTCGGGCACCGCCTCTGGAACGGCCTCGGGCACTGCCTCGGTAATGGCCTCAGCAAATCTCCGGGCTTTGAGGAACGGTAGACGCCTGTCTCCTCCTCCTCCTCCGCCCTCTATGGTGGCGAGTCGGTGGCACCTGGTCTGGAGGCTCAGGCGTTGAGTCGGCCATCTTGTGCTGTGGCACTGGGCTGGCGGCCATCTTGTGCTGTGGCGATGGTACAGGGACCGTCGAACAGATAGGAGCTGGATACATTGGAGAAGTAACTTCCTCAACTGTAAAGGGAGAGCCACAAAACTCCAACACAAAGTTAATAAACTGTCCCAGGGTCCAGCTAGGGTCTTCCTCCGGTAAACTCAAGCTTATCCTAGTATCAAGACCACTCCAGAAACAGTCCTTTACCAGATCCTCATCCCCAGGCAAAAGGTGACTATACTGAATGAATTCCTCCACAAAGAGCTCAATTGGTCTACCTTCTTGAAAAATGGAGCATAGCACCTTTAGAGGGTTGCATGAACTGTTAGCGGACTCCATACCTGGTCTGGGGTTCAAGAAAGCTGCTGGATCCTGGTTTGGGGAAGTCTTCTGTAATGATGAGACAGAGAGGTTCGGATCCATGTGCAGAACTTTTAATGAGAATGGTCAGACAGGCAATAATCAGCAACGGCGTCAGGTATATAGGGATAACCAGAATCGAAAACAGGAACAAGCAGATGTCGGGGGCAGGCAGCAGAGAATCAGAGTCGGTATAAACAATCCAAAGGTCAGGTACAGAGAGATCAAACACAAGGGAAACGCTCGGAAATGACAGACACAGCAAATCAAGACTTCGCAGAGAGTGAGAGTGAGTGTGCTGCTTATATGTGTGTGTAAATGAGGTGCAGGTGTGGCAAGGAGATTGACTGAGGAATGATGTGCAGGTGTGGCAGGGTGACTGTGATGCAGACTCATGGGAAATGTAGTTAGGGTGTGGTGCAACAGATAAGAGGTGCTAGATTCCGGGTGACGTCTGGTGGTTAATGTGGAATTGTCCTGATTGGAGTGCCCTCTACAAAAGTTCATGGGCACTCCATGTAATGATCGTGACAGTGGTGGTGTATAGAGCCAAAAAGATTAGAATTGTGTCCATGTTTCAATATTTATGGACCTAACTGTAAATAAGTATTTTTTTATTGTTTAACATCAACCACAATGCGTTTATGAGGTTATGTATTTCTTCTGCTTCATGTACTCATTGGTTACTGCTTACATATTCAAGAGAAATGCACAAACTTTTTTTTTGTCTTCACGCATCTGTTTTCATTTGTCTCAGGACTCTTACTAAATCACTTGTGCTGACATGAATCCTACATGAAAGCTAAAAAGAATACTTTTTAAAACTATTTTAAACAGCATGGTTAACAACACCATTTGTAAAGTGAGAAAGAACATCTAATATATTGTATAAAGTTCTCTGAGACATTTATTAGCAACTTGTATAAAAAACACTTTTGGTTTCAAAGAAAACTTATGACAGAAAATGTTCATTTACATTTACATTTACATTTAATCATTTAGCAGACGCTTTTATCCAAAGCGACTTACAAATGAGAACAATAGAAGCAGTCAGGTCAACAAGAGAACAACAACAGAATACAAGTGCCCTGACAAGTCTCAGTTAGTCTAGTATAGAACGCATAGCCAAGTGTATATAATTTTTTTTTTTTTTTTTTAATTAAATGAAAAAGACAAGAAAAGGAAAAGTACTGGTGTTAGTAGGTTAAGTGCAGGCGAAAAAGATGAGTCTTTAGATGTTTCTTGAAAATGAGTAAAGACTCCGCTGTACGAATTGAGATTGGGAGGTCATTCCACCAGCTGGGCACAGTCCAGGAAAAGGTCCGTGAGAGTGATTTTGAATTTCTTTGGGATGGCACCACAAGGCGTTGTTCACTTGCAGAGTGCAAGCTTCTGGAGGGTACATAGGATTTAACCAGTGAGTTTAGGTAAGTTGGTGCCGTGCCAGTGGTTGTCTTGTAGGCAAGCATCAGTACCTTGAATTTGATGCGAGCAGCTACTGGTAGCCAGTGTAACCTGATGAGGAGGGGAGTAACATGAGCTTTTTTTGGCTCATTGAAGACAACCCTCGCTGCTGCATTCTGGATCATTTGCAGAGGCTTGACAGTGCATGCAGGAAGGCCCTCCAGGAGAGCATTACAATAGTCCAGTCTGGAGAGAACAAGAGCTTGGACAAGAAGTTGGGTTGCTTGCTCTGACAGGAAGGGTCTAATCTTCCTAATGTTGTATAAGGCAAACCTGTAGGACCGGGTCATTGTAGCAATGTGGTCAGTGAAGCTTAATTGATGATCCATCACAACTCCTAGGTTTCTGGCTGTCCTCGAAGGAGTTATGGTTGACGAGCCCAGCTGTATAGAGAAGTTGTGATGAATCAATGGGTTAACTGGAATCACCAGTAGTTCAGTCTTTGTAAGGTGATGGTCATTCATCCAGCTAGAAATGTCACTCAGACAGGCTGAAATGCGAGCAGCTACCGTCGGGTCATCAGGCTGGAATGAGAAGTAGAGTTGGGTGTCATCAGCATAGCAGTGATAAGAAAAGCCATGCTTCTGAATGACAGATCCTAAAGATGTCATGTAGATGGAGAAGAGAAGTGGTCCAAGTACTGAGCCCTGAGGAACCCCAGTAGCAAGGTGGTGTGACTTAGAAACATCACCCCTCCAAGACACACTGAAGGATCTGTCAGAGAGGTAGGACTTAACCCACAGGAGAGCAGTTCCAGAGATTCCCATCTTTCTGAGGGTGGACAGGAGAATCTGGTGATTAACAGTGTCAAAAGCAGCAGACAGGTCCAGTAAGATGAGTACCGAGGATTTTGAAGCTGCTCTTGCTAGTCGCAGTGCTTCAGTAACCGAGAGCAGAGCAGTCTCAGTTGAGTGGCCACTTTTGAAGCCAGATTGGTTGCTGTCCAGGAGGTTGTTCTGTCCAAGGAACATAGAAAGCTGGTTGAACACAGCCCGCTCAAGTGTCTTTGCAATGAATGGAAGAAGGGATACCGGTCTGTAGTTTTCAAGATGCGCTGGATTTAGAGATGGTTTCTTGAGCAGTGGGCTTACCCGAGCCTGCTTGAATGCTAAGGGAAATGTTCCCGATTTAAGAGAGGAGTTGATAATGTGAGTAAGTGAAGGTATGACTGAAGAAGAGATCACTTGAAGGAGGTGAGTGGGGATAGGATCAAGTGGACAAGTAGTAGGATGATTGGACAGGAGAATTTTGGAGACGTCCATCTCTGAGAGTGGGGAGAAGGAGGATAAAGAGTGTGCATCAGTCATTGTGAAGTTTTCCTCAGTCTGCGGTGTGGAGAATTGTTCACTGATGGATCTCGTCTTATTTGTGAAGAAAGTTGCAAAGTCGTCCGCTGTAAGAGTCGATGGAGGAGGTGGAGGCGGCGGATTAAGAAGAGAAGAGAAAGTCTTGAATAGTGTCCGAGCGTCACAGCAGCTGTTAATTTTGTTGTGGTAGTAGGATGTTTTAGCTGTTAAGACCTTTGCAGAGAAGGAAGAGAGGAGTGATTGATACACACTGTGATCCGTAGAGTTTTTTGATTTCTGCCATTTCCTCTCTGCAGCCCTGAGTTTAGAGCGATGTTCACGGAGAACATCGGACAGCCAGGGGGCAGATGGGGCAGTGCGTGCTGGTCTAGACAACAGTGGGCAAAAGTTGTCCAAGCAAGATGTTAAAGTGGAGCAAAGAGTGTCCGTAGCACTGTTCGTGTCCAGAGCAGAAAACTGAGAGAATGATGGAAGAGAGGATGAAACCACAGCAGATAGGCGAGATGAAGAGAGTGAGCGTAGGTTCCGTCGAAAGGTGACCTGCGTTGGAGTGTGTGCCACTTCAGGAGTAAGTGCTAGGTTAGCAGTAATGAGGAAGTGATCAGAAGTGTGCAGTGGAGCAACTGAAGAGGTGTCCACAGAGCAACCACGCGTGTAGATGAGGTCAAGTTGGTTGCCCGATTTGTGAGTCGCTGTAGTGGACATTAGCTTGAGATCAAATGAGGTGAGCAGAGTTTTGAAGTCAGCAGCCTGGGGTTTATCTAAGTGGATGTTGAAGCCGCCAAGCAGTACCAGAGGAGTACCATCTTCAGGAAAGTTTGATAGTAGCACATCCAACTCCTCCAAGAAGTTTCCCAGTTGACCTGGAGGACAATAAATGACCACAAAGTGGATTTTAACAGGGTGGGTTACAGTAATGGCATGTGATTCAAATGAACCAGTACCTGTAGGTGATGGCTGAAGTTCAAATTTCCATTCTTTGGATATAAGGAGACCCGTACCTCCACCCCTCCCAGTGGTACGAGGAGTGTGGGAACAAGTGAAATTAGTAGAGAGGGCTGCAGGGGTGGCAGTATCTTCAGGTTTGATCCAAGTCTCTGTCAGTGCCATGAGGTTGAGACCGGAATGGGTAGCAATAGAGGAAATGAAGTCTGCTTTGTTAACTGCAGACTGGCAGTTCCAGAGACCAACTGGAATAGAGAGCATAGTAGTAGAGGTCAGAGGGACATGGCGTAGGTTTGTCAGACAGGCCTTCCTGCGACGTACATAGCGTGCTCTCCGAGTGTTAGTAGTGATAGTAGAGATCTGAAAGCACATAGTGACTACAAGTGTAAGATATATTTGAGAACAAACTATACAAAGAGTGGAAAAAAAGAGAAGCAATACTCAGGTGCCCTGTCGGTGTCCTTGCTCGGTGGAGTCGCGCAGGTAGAGTCGATTGTCTTTACACTCATCGGTCTTCACACGAGGAGGGTTCACACGAGGAGGGTTCACACGAGGGTTGCCGCTACCGCTGCCGCGGTGAAACCTAGTGCTTTGTATTAGCCTGATTACCTGTGATTGAAATCAGCTGGACACGCCTCACTATTTAGCAGATCGAAACCAGGCAGTCCCGCGATAGGCAATCTAATGTAGGTATTTTCGTGTTTGTGACCTATTTTGTTTGTTTGTTTATGTATTTGTTTGAGTGTATATTTGTATTTGTTTGGTTACATGTTCATGTTTTCTGTATGTTTACGTTTGTGTGTTTGAGTGTGTGTGTGTGTTTGTGTATTGAGGCTTGAAAAATCAAGACACATGTTTGTATGTCATGTTTGCATTGATGCTTGATCTTTTTAGGGGTTAATAAAAATTATAAATGAAACTAAAATAAACGAAATTAACTTGAATTAAAGTCAAGTCACCTTTATTTATATAGCGCTTTAAACAAAATACATTGCGTCAAAGCAACTGAACAACATTCATTAGGAAAACAGTGTGTCAATAATGCAAAATGATAGTTAAAGGCAGTTCATCATTGAATTCAGTGATGTCTTCTCTGTTCAGTTAAATAGAGTCTGTGCATTTATTTGCAATCAAGTCAACGATATCGCTGTAGATGAAGTTACCCCAACTAAGCAAGCCAGAGGTGATAGCGGCAATGAACCAAAACTCCATCGGTGACAGAATAGAGAAAAAAAACCTTGGGAGAAACCAGGCTCAGTTGGGGGGCCAGTTCTCCTCTGACCAGACGAAACCAGTAGTTCAATTCCAGGCTGCAGCCAAGTCAGATTGTGCAGAAGAATCATCTGTTTCCTGTGGTCTTGTCCTGGTGGTCCTCTGAGACAAGGTCTTTACAAGGGATCTGTATCTGGGGCTCTAGTTGTCCTGGTCTCCGCTGTCTTTCAGGGCAGTAGAGGTCCTTTCTAGGTGCTGATCCACCATCATGTCTGGATACGTACTGGATCCGGGTGACTGCAGTTACCCTCTGATCTGGAAACAGACTGGATCTGATGGCCACGCTGACCTCGGAACAAGAGAGAAACAGACAAATATTAGCATAGATGCCATTCTTCTAATTATGTAGCAAGTACATAGGGTGTTATGGAAAGTGTCCTCGGTTCCAGTTTACCTAATTAATGCAGCCTAAAAATCCTTTAACGGATTTGGATATTACAGTATTTCACAATTGCTAAAACACAATTTCTTGAAACCTTCACCCATATTCTCAAAACTTTAAACACAAAACCCAGTCTTTAAACTATATTCACAAAACCCCTGACTCTTCTGGCCAAATCAAACACTTGCCTCAAAACCATTTGATCTGTGCTCAAAATCAAACAATGCTTTCAAAACATAAACATAGCCAGTCAATATATAAACACTCATCAGCATTCATTAGACACTACATCAAAAAATTGACAACACAGCGTCCAGGGCATGTAGTTACAGATAATATTTTTTTATTGCATATAGAAAATAATTTTGCTATAAATAAAAGTAAATAATTCACAACTCAGCACAGCAAATATATTGCATACTGTAAGTACTGCAAGTAATTCAGTATAGAATTTCTGTGTTTTCAGCATAAAAATAAAGTAAGCCCTAAGAACAAAGACAACTCTAAATGCAAAGTGTATTACACAAAACATTGTGCAATTGCAAAATCAAAGTCTATGAGAGACTCATTCTGCCTCAGCATCCCGATGGTGGAGAACCCCCCCATTGCTTATGGCTGCACATAGGGTGACATTTCCACCACGTTGGCCAGGGACTTCCACAATGGCACTTTGGCCTCTCCTTCTCTTCTTCGCCAGATTGAACCCTACTTCATCTGCACAAATATATTCATGGGGCCTTTGCATGGAATCCATTTCAAACACCCTCTATATATAAAAGAGAAATATAATTAGTTTTGTAAGTGTTCCAGAAAGACATACTTCTGCAAAAGTGTATGTACATATGTATATTCACTCCTGATTTACACACACTACAATGTAATGCAGTTGCAGTAACGGTATAGGACAATAACTGTAGGCTACAAACTTGTACTGTAAGCATCAGTGCTGAAAGTGTACACTTACTTGAACATACTGATATCGTAGACCTTTGACCCTTTCTGAATTGCACTCAAAGGATACTCTGTACACTTGTTTCATGCTTACCCTGTTGCGATGGAGGACACGGGAAATGGTAGAAAGGCTGACACTGTTGATACCTTCAAAGTTTACATTGTCTCCTACAAGTCTTTGCTGTATTTCACGCAGTCGGATGACATTGTACTCTTCCTCCTTGTCCACCACCTCTTACACAAACTCTTCCTCCTCTTCCTTTCACATTGTTTCCATCCATTGTGGTATCAACACTCACCGTACCTGGGCCACCTGTATTGTCTTATATTCTAGACAACTGATTTGATCACATCATTAGAAACAAGTGTGAACAATTTTGAGTTGTTGTGTGTAAACGATGACAGTTGTGTTTAACTTTTGCCACATGTACTTATCGTTTTGCTAAATGTGTTTTAGTGAGTAAGAATGTGTTTAGAGTTTTGCAAAAAGAGTGGATGAGATTTGCAAACAGTGTCTTAACTACCTGAACTTGTTTAAGATTTTGCCTACATAGTGATTGATTCGACAAATGTGTTTAGGCCACTGAGCATTGGGTTCAGAGAATGGGGTTTAGTGTTTTAGCAATTGTGAAATACTGTAAAAGCATATTAGTATGTTATGTGTAAGCCAGGTTAAAGAGATGAGTCTTTAATCTAGATTTAAACTGCAAGAGTGTGTCTGCCTCCCGAACAATGTTAGGTAGATTATTCCAGAGTTTAGGCGCCAAATAGGAAAAGGATCTGCCGCCCGCAATTGATTTTGATATTCTAGGTATTATCAAATTGCCTGAGTTTTGAGAACATAGCGGACGTAGAGGAGTATAATGTAAAAGGAGCTCATTCAAATACTGAGGTGCTAAACCATTCAGGGCTTTATAAGTAATAAGCAATATTTTCAAATCTATATGATATTTGATAGGGAGCCAGTGCAGTGTTGACAAGACCGGGGTAATATGGTCATACTTCCTGGTTCTAGTAAGAACTCTTGCTGTTGCATTTTGGACTAGCTGTAGTTTGTTTACTAAGCGTGCAGAACAACCACCCAATAAAGCATTACAATAATCTAACCTTGAGGTCATAAATGCATGGATTAACATTTCTGCATTTGACATTGAGAGCATAGGCCATAATTTAGATATATTTTTGAGATGGATAAATGCAGTTTTACAAAGGCTAGAAACGTGGCTTTCTAAGGAAAGATTGCGATCAAATAGCACACCTAGGTTCCTAACTGATGACGAAGAATTGACAGAGCAACCATCAAGTCTTAGACAGTGTTCTAGGTTATTACAAGCAGATTTTTTAGGTCATATAACTAACACCTCTGTTTTTTCTGAATTTAGCAGTAAGAAATTACTCGTCATCCAGTTTTTTATATCGACTATGGATTCCATTCGTTTTTCAAATTGGTGTGTTTCACCGGGCCATGAAGAAATATAGAGCTGAGTATCATCAGCATAACAGTGAAAGCTAACACCATGTTTCCTGATGATATCTCCCAAGTGTAACATATAGAGCGTGAAGAGTAGCCGCCCTAGTACAGAGCCTTAAGCACCTCTTTTAGGAGCTTAGATGGTATAGGATCTAACATACATGGTGTTTAGATGATTTAACAAGTTTATACAATTCTTCCTCTCCTATAGTAGAGAATGAGTGGAACTGTTCCTCAGGGGGTCTATAGTGCACTGTCTGATGCGATACTGTAGCTGACGGCTGAATGGTTGCGATTTTATCTCTAATAGTATCGATTTTAGAAGTAAAGTAGTTCATAAAGTCATTACTGCTGTGGTGTTGGGAAATGTCAACACTTGTTGAGGCTTTATTTTTCGTTAATTTAGCCACTGTATTGAATAAATACCTGGGGTTATGTTTGTTTTCTTCTAAAAGAGAAGAAAAGTAATCGGATCTAGCAGTTTTAAATGCTTTTCTGTAGGATAGGTTACTTTCCCGCCAAGCAATACGAAATACCTCTAGTTTTGTTTTCCTCCAGCTGCACTGCATTTTTCGGGCTGCTCTCTTTAGGGTGCGAGTATGCTTACTATACCATGGTGTCATACTGGTTTCCTTAACCTTCCTTAAGCGTAAAGGAGCAACTGTATTTAAAATGCTAGAAAAGAGAGAGTCCATAGTTTATGTTACATCATCAAGTTGTTCTGAGGTTTTGGATATGCTAAGGAATTTGGATACATCAGGAAGATAACTTAAAAGGCAGCCTTTTGTGGTAGAAGTGATGGTTCTTCCATACTTGTAACAAGAAGTAGAATTTACAATTTTGGCTATATGAAGTTTGCACAAAACTAAATAATGATCTGAGATATCATCACTTGGCTGCATAATTTCAACACTATCAACATCAATTCCATGTGACAGTATTAAATCTAGAGTATGAGTTCGACAATGACTAGGTCCTGGAACGTGTTGTCTAACCCCAATAAAGTTCAGAATGTCTATAAATGCTGATCCCAATGCATCTTTTTCATTATCAACATGGATATTAAAATCACCAACTATTAAAACTTTATCTTCAGACTAACTTCAGACTAACTCGGATGTAAAATCACCAAACTCTTTAATAAAGTCTGTATGGTGCCCTGGTGGCCAGTACAAACATAACAGGGGATTTATCATTAACATTTGTTTCTCTGGATAATGTTATATGAAGCACCATTGCTTCAAACGAGTTATACTTGAAGCCTGCCTTCTGAGAAAGTCTGAAAACGTTGTTATAATTTTAAGCAACACCTCCCCCTTTGCCTTTTAGACGCGGCTCATGTTTATAACAGTAATCTTGGGGGGTGGACTCATTTAAACTACATCTTCCTATATGGTCTGACTTGTTAAAAGATAAAACATCCTTTTGACCAATAAATGGACTTTCAGCTTACCTCGCCCTCACAGGCCTACAGTAGGTGGCCAGCCTTTCTGGGGCTTACTACCACGGCAGTGCCGCAGTGGTAACTTTAATTCAGTCGTGTGTTAAAATCATTCGCAAAACTACCACCAGGTGGCGCAAAGGGACAGATTGCGAAATGCATGTAATTGTAAAATGAGATAAAAGAAGGAAGTAAAACAACAATAACATTAGGATATATATTGTAAAATTAAAAAAAAAAAAAAGTTTTTTTACAATTTGTTAATTTTTAAAACGTAGGATAGTCTTAGACTACAGTCTACTAAACAGAAATTAAAAGAAGAACACAAAGGATCATATGCATGCTATTTTTATTAAACAGTAAATAAATATAAGGCCTATATTATATATATATATATATATATATATATATATATATATATATATATATATATATATATATATATATATATATATATATATTGATCGTGCTGGTGCCTCGCGCACATATTCACTGGAAACAGCAGTCGTTCACCAGACATTCGGCGTGAGCACTTTGACATATTGTTAATTATGATTTATTTCATCAATACTGAAACGCACACAGCCTATTTACCTCATGAATAATAGTTAAGCTTCAAATGGGCAACATCACAAATATGGAAACGTTTGATTTCTCCCGATTGAGAAAGCCCAAGCTTACCTAATGCTTAGCTTTAAATTATTATTATTATTTATTACTAAGCCTATATTATTATATACTGCAATTATATTTATCCAATAGAATTATATATTTTTAATTATTATTTTGTTCTGATAAATTTGTTAAATTTAAAGGATTTGTTGTAAAATATTTTCTAATAGCCTATTTATTTCCTCTCACAAACTCTGATTTATATTTTAGCGTGTTTAAAAAAAAAAAAACATGCAGCAAACGAAAATAGGTGATTGATCCGTTAAAATGAAACCTATACACGACTCATATATTTTTTTCCTCTGACAAACTTAATTTATTTTTTAGCGTGTTTAAAAAATAAAAAATAAAGAATACTGTGGCGCGTGGGGCGGGGCCGAGAGGCGTGGGAACGAGGAGTGAGGCCAGGTGTAGTGATTGGAGATGAGCTACACCTGCGCCCCACCGCCAGTATCGAGTCCCACGTAGGAGATGGAAGGATATAAAACTGGAGCGACATTAGTGAAGGACGAGAGAGGACCAGGCCTGGGACATTAGTTTATGTGTTTGCTTTTTATTTGTGCGCGTCAGTCGCCGTGAGGGGCTGACGCGCTGTTTTGTATTTATTTTGAATATTAAAATTATGTTTTGATTGTGCGCCGGTTCCCGCCTCCTTCTTCCCGATGTATGTGGAGTTTTTATCGTTACAAAAACATTCAACAAATGAAAATTGGTGATTAATCCGTTAAAATGTGTTACTCTTGGTTAACAGTAATTATAATTATTTTACTTCAAACAGAGCCTGGCACTAATCTAGGTTATCCATGTTTTTTTTTTTTTTTTTTTTCATTGCATCTGAAAATGACTTTGTTCATTACATTCACTTCACGCGATCTGGCCCAGATCAGCCTCCCGCAAAGCTCAGCTGTGGACGATTTAAAAATGTTTGATATAAAGCAGTGGTTCTCAACCCGCGGCCCGTCACAAATTCTAATGCGGCCTGCACCACATGCTGAAAAAAAAAAAAATACTTTATCAGTTTGTAAAATTTTATTGTTTACATCAATTTAAAACAAATATGCTACTAATGAAATATAAGCTATATCCTAATGTTTTTATATGATTTTTTTCTTCTTCTTTATATATTATTTTCAGACATGAGAACTGGCATAGGCATTTAACGAACACATACAAGCGCGCACTTTGGCAGAATTCAATTCAAATAGTCATCAACAGCCATTAGGTAAATTGCCTTTAAGGTAAAATTGCGCATCAGAATGGACCAATTTGTTTTTTAAGGGAGAAAAAAAAGAAATTCAAAAAATGCCAGCGAATGAACATGTACAAACTGTCAATAGTCGCAGTATCAGTATTGAAGGAGAAGTGCTGGATTTTTTTTTTTTTTTTGCCCCGCAACTCACTTGAAGAAGTTCAGATAAATGGAAACACCATACACTATGTAACAATCCTTAATTGAAGAAATGTGGCAAAATATCTCAAGAGAGAACCTGATATTATTAAATTCAAAAGTGCTTTCCATATTTGGATCAAAATAGGCTACATTTGTGAACGCAAATTTTCTGAAATGTTGCGCATCAGGTCATGCAAGCCTGTATCTTAAACCCTCTGTCAAACTTTCTGCGTCCGCGAGTCCGCTATGGACCGTTAGGTAGGCGTGACGTAAAAAACGTCATTGGAGAGTGTGTGCCGAGGCTCTGAGCAGACGACCGCGCGGACAGATGCGCGTGGTCAGTAGGCTTCAAAAACAAAATTGCAGGGGAGGCGGCCGGCGCAGCGGACGATGATGGCTGCTTAATATTGACGCTCTACCTCAGTCGTCCTTTTTTTCGGTATTATCTATCCCTACTAAGTTTTCGGCCGAATCCTAAGTAAAGTCCTTGTTTTAGTGGCACTTAAGATGGCATCTAAACGAGATTTAATACACTCCCCGGCGAAGAAAAAGCATAAAGATGACGAGCACCTTCACGACGCCATTGCTGAAATGCTCGATAAGCAACTGAGCGCCATAAAACTAAGCATGTCGACGATCGTTCGCGAGGAAATCTCCACGATTACAGCACGATTGGACTCATTGGAAAAGGATGTTAAATCATTCGGCAATAGATGTGATGACATCCAGGCTACGGTGCGGGATGTTAAAAGGGACTCGATCGCTAACAAGTCTTGCCTAGAGGAGCTTCAGGAGAAACTATCTCTTTATGAAGATAAATCCAGACAAAATAACCTAAGGTTGGTGGGCCTACGGGAAGGAGCTGAAGGAGGGAACGCAATTCAGTTCTTGCAGACCCATATTCCCAAGTGGATTCCTGCTCTGCAAGGGAAAACGATCGAGATTGAACGGGCGCACCGTCTCTACGCAAATGAGGATTCCTCCAGGAATAGAGCGCGCACTCTGATTTTCAAACTCCTTCGTTACAATGATCGACAGGCGATTTTACAAGGAGCCAGAAGCGCATCACCGCTAAGTTATGAAGGGGGTATTTTACGGTTCTTCCCTGACTTCAGCCAGGGAACGTCCAAAAAAAGGAAAGCTATGGCCGAAGGGAGGAAACGCCTACAACTACTAGGCATCGAGTCATTCCTGCTTTACCCGGCATCGGTCAAAGTACGTAATGGTCAGGAGCATTTGCTTTTCAAAACCCCCGAAGACCTGGAGCGGTTCATCGCGTCTCTGAACGTCACTACGGAAACGGTCAGCACTGCGCCCATAGAGATGTCTGATGAGTAAATTCGGCCTTCTCTGTTTCGTATTATAACACTTTGAGTAGGGATATAGGTTTAATCTTAGCTGTGATGGACACTCAGGTGAGAGATGCTGATGTTTTGAGTATCTGCTGCCACTTATAGTCCGAGTGCATGGCCTCGAATATATTTTCTTTCCAGGCAGGTAAGAGAGTGTGTTCTTCCTCTCTGCAAGCTGCCGATCGTGTTTTGTTTTTTGGATTTCTTTTATTGTTTTTAACCATTACAATGTTAGAACTTCCAGGGTTTGCTGTTTTTGTTGTATTATTTATGTTTCATGGGGTGAAATACTCATTGGTGTATGTGGTTGCTACGGTTACTTTTGTCTCATGTATAATTATATTGTGATTGAATGAGGGATGTTAATGTGATTTCGTGGAATGTTAACGGTCTAAACTCTCCCATTAAAAGATCCAAATGCCTAGATTATCTGCATCGCAAACGAGCTGACATTGCCCTAATACAAGAATCCCATCTCAAGGCTTCTGATGTTACCCGCTTTCAGAATAGACATTTCAAAGTGATAGCTTTCTCGTCGTATAATAGTGCCTCAAGGGGAGTTATTATTCTTCAGAACAGAAAATTCCCGTTTCTAATTGAGACAGCGGGAGGGGATGATAACGGGCGGGTTACATATGCGTCAGGTTCATGGATATAATTTGAAAATGGTACTTTTCTCAGTATATTCCCCTAATAATTATGATGTAGATTTTTTTCCATCTCTTACCAAATCCCTCCTTAATTTTGTTGACTACAACTTGGTCGTAGGAATAGATGCTAATGCAGTTTGTAACCCCTTAATCGATAGATCCCTTGTCTCTGTTCATGGCGATCAGGCCTCGCAGTCGCTAAACGAACTCATTGCTGATAACGACTTATGCGATATCTGGAGAGTGAAAAATGAGAGCTGTAGAGATTATACTTTTTATTCAGCACGCCACAAATCATTTTCGAGGTTAGATTATATTCTGATTTCCAAATCTCTTATTCAAAGTGTAAACCATATTGATATTTTACCCATACTGATTTCAGATCACTCTGCTGTGATTTGTAATCTGTCTCCTCTGATTATTCCTTTAAACTCCAAAAGGTGGCGTATGAATACAACTCTTTTGCTAAATGAAGATTTTGTAAAACAGCTGCGTTCTAAACTAGCTTTGTTTCTTAAGGAAAATTTGAGCTCAGATACTAATCCACAAATCCTGTGGGAAACAACCAAGTGTTTTTTGAGAGGAAACTGTATTTCTTTTGCCTCTTATGTAAATAAATCCAGAGTAAAACAATTAACCAGTTTGGAGGCTCAGATTGAATGTGTAGAGAAGGATCTTAAAAAAAACCTTTACGGAACGGAAAAGCAGAATCCTGGGGAATTTAAAAACTGACTACAAGGCGATCTTACTAAAAAGGGTAGAATTTTTGATGCACCGTACCAAACAAAACTACTATTTTAATGGAGAGCGGCCAAGCAAACTAATGGCATTAAGGTTGAAACGCAACGAGGCCTTGGCTTCAATAACTGCCATTAAGGACAATGCAGATGTTCTTCACACAGCTCCGGGTGATGTAAATAGGATATTTAAGGAATTTTATGAGCATCTATACAGATCTGAGGTGGGAGTGAATGAACAACCTATCACTGACTTTTTGTCAAATCTAGATCTACCTCAATTAAGTGAGCAGCAATGTGCTTTTCTTGATTCTCCAGTAGAATTAAAAGAATTGAAGGAGGCTTTAGAGGTTATGAACAAGGGTAGGGCCCCTGGTCTAGATGGTTTACCCCCGGAGCTGTACCTGGCGATATGGGATTTGATTGGACAACTTCTCCTTGATTCCATAAATTTTGCTATAGGTTCGGGTTGCTTCCATAGAGATCAGAACACCGCTCTTATTTCTCTGCTACTGAAAAAAGGGAAGGAACCCTTATGCTGCTCTAGCTACAGGCCGATTTCACTAATTGGTACGGATGTTAAGTTATATGCTAAGGTTCTAGCCCATCGTCTGGGATCAGTCGCCAGCTTCCTAATTGCCCACGACCAGACAGGATTTCTTAAGGAACGTTTTGCTTCGGATAATGTGCGACGCCTTTTGAACATCATCGACTCATCCGACCCGGTTATCGAACAACGTGCTATTCTCTCGCTAGACGCCGAGAAAGCCTTTGACCGGGTCGAGTGGACATATTTATGGTCCGCTTTAACCCGTTTTGGATTTGGCCCTCGTTTTATTCATATGATTCAGACCCTATATGCTAACTCTTCTGCACGGGTTTCAACGGGGTTGTGTTGTTCGGATGCAATCCCGTTGAATAGAGGCACTAGACAGGGTTGCCCTTTATCGCCCTTGTTATTTGCAATTTCTTTAGAGCCCTTAGCGCAGGCAATTCGGCAGGACCATATTATTTACCCGATTACTGTTGGTGACTCCAAGCATTCTATCTCTCTTTTCGCAGATGATATCCTTCTCTACATGTCCAATGTTTCCTCTTCTCTACCTCAGTGTCTTAAAATATTTAATGACTTTAGCGTCATAAGTGGTTACAAAATTAATTGGGGAAAATCTGTGTTAATGCCCTTGTCTACATCAACAAATACAGCATTAGCGTCCTCCTCGATCCCAATTAGTAAGACATTTAAATATCTGGGAATTCAGATCTTTCCATCACTGCAGACTATCCTTAAAGAAAATTATAGTTCTTTATTTACTACTATCAGAAAAGATTTACAGAGATGGGACGTTATTCTAGTCTCATTACAAGGCAGAATCGCAATCATTAAAATGAATATCCTCCCTCGACTTTTATTTCTGTTCTCCATGATTCCTTTATCTCCCCGTATAAACTTTTTTAAAGAAATGAATTCTTTGATTACAAAATTCATTTGGAATAAGAAACGACCAAGAATTAAACTCTCAACATTACAGAGAAGATCTGACAAAGGAGGCTTGTCTCTTCCGAATTTTCAATTGTACTTTTGGGCATGTCAGCTGCGCTCGCTCAAGATTTGGTTACAGGTTGACTCACAGATCGCCTGGCGGGACGTGGAAGCATCAGCTGTGCTTCCACATCGGCTTCAGGACATTTTATTCACGGGTTTATCAAAAAAAGAACTAAGGTTTGGGAATACAACTGTGTCCAATTCTCTTAAAATCTGGCATGAGGTGTGCAAATTTATGGGAAGTTCATCTAAGTTTACATCTGAATCGCCGATCTGGCATAATCATAATTTGCAATCTGACAACAGACCTTTTGTTTTTAAGCCATGGTCCGATCAAGGTATACATACCCTTGGTGATATATTCAATAATCAGGGGCTAAGGTCTTTTCAAGATCTGAAAGAGTGTTATAATCTTCCTGGACATTCCTATTTTCTGTATTTAAGGTTGAGAAGCGCTATGCGTGCTTATGGAGTACCATGGAACTGCAACTTGGACTCTCACCCTCTGATGGACTGTGTAAACTTTTCACAGACACGAGGAGCAGTGTCATTCATTTACAACAGCCTGCTCAAGCACAGCTGTAGAAAGCTCCCCATCACCACGATATGGGAAAAGGAACTGGCTCCTTGCAATCTAAATTGGGACTGGATATGGGACACTATTCCAACAATGTCAAAAAATCTTGCCCATCAGTTAATACACTACAAACTGCTTCATAGGGCATACGCTACTCCAAATATCTTGCACAAAATGAAGCGCTTGCCTACCCCCTTTTGTTCACTCTGTAATTTAAATATTGTGGGTACTTATATGCACATGTTTTATGAATGCCAACTTATTGGTAACTTTTGGGATGAGGCATTTCAAGTTGTGACAGAATTATGTGATAAGGTAATCCTTAAGCACCCCAGTCTTTGTTTGTTAAATGATGATGCGGATCTCGATCTTACTGTTAGCCAGCGTAGGATTCTTCACACTGCTCTAACTGCAGCCAAAAAAATAATCTTTAAGATTTGGCATGAGCCTACAATTCCAGCAGGTAAATTGTGGCTCATAGAAATTAAATACATTGCACTTTTAGAACTTACTACAGCAAGAATTAATAAAGCCAAACCAAAAACACTTAGGGCCTGGAGTGAATTGGTTACAAAGCTATCACTGATAATAACTCAATAGGTCTTCCGTATGGATTACTTCTGAGCGCTATCAAGGAGGAGCAGTGGAAATCCTGGAGCTGTGTTGTTGTTGTTTTTCCACCCCTTAACTTAATTTGTTTTTGTTTTGTTTTTTTAACAAGCAAACCCTGGTCTTGTACATAGTTATATGTGGCCACAATTGTGGACCTTGTTCAACTTTGGAAAATAAATAAATAATCATAAAAAAAAAAAAAAAAAATTGCACATGTGCAGGCAGAGTGAAGAAGCTCATTGCTACTCGAACCTGTGCAATACGTCAATAAAAGAATATAAAGACAGCGATGTGCAATAATTCTGGGCAATTGCAGAGCTGGCCATCAGCCTGCGCATTCAGAAGTATAAATTAAAGAAGTCTGCGTCCGCGCTGGCCGTGTACGCGTCAGGATTGCTCATGCGGAAAGTATAACACAGGCGTTACAATCGCAACTTCTTTGTGTTACTCCTTTCAAGCTGAATCTCACAAAATTGGTCAGCTCCCGACAGCATCAGGTGTTTTATTTATGGGGAGTAGAATTGTTTATTTCAATGAATGTAATAGATTATATATCATAATAGTTAGGCTATATTATAAATCAGGTTGGTTTGTATTGCTGACGTAATATGTAAATTATATGCGACTTGCACTTAGACCATAGTGCAGTCTGCTGGAAAAAAGGTTGAGAACCATTGATATAAAGGTTGCTGTCCCATTTTATACAGGAATTGTTCATTTTAAAGGGGGGGGGTGAAATGCTATTTCATGCATACTGAGTTTTTTACACTGTTAAAGAGTTGGATTCCCATGCTAAACATGGACAAAGTTTCAAAAATTAAGTTGTACGTTTGAAGGAGTATTTTTGTTCCAAAAATACTCCATCCGGTTTGTCACAAGTTTCGTAAAGTTTTTTTTCGAGTATGGGTCTGTGTGACGTTAGAGTTAGCGTAATTTCCTTATATGGGTCCTAAGGCCACTTCTCCCGGAAGAGCACGCGCTCCCGTATAGCAGAGAAGAGACATTTCACTGATCAGAGCGAGAAAGCGAAATTTCACAAAAGAACAAAAGAAATGTGTTTTTGGTTGCCAGGGCAAGACAACCCTGCACAGATTACCAAAAGAGAAACAGCATTAAGGGACCAGTGGATGGAGTTTATTTTTACAGAGCATCAACGGAGTAGTGCAAGTTGTTTTGTTTGTTCCCTGCATTTCAAAGATGCTTGTTTTACAAACAAGGCCCAGTTTGACGCCGGATTTGCGTATCGTTTATTTCTTAAGGATAATGCAGTCCCAACGAAAAAGGGAGTAAAACTGCTTCAAATATCTCTGTGTTGTTAACTTAGCTATCGGCGCGTAAGCGCATCAAGTAAACAACATGCGATGTTGTCATCAAACTGCACTTTCCACATGTACACCTTAAAAAAAAAAAAAAAAAAAGAAGACATAAATTGGAACTTAGTAATTTTCCAAAACCGCTAAACAAATATATACAGTTTCAATACATAACACATAGAGACGTCCTGCTGTAGTCGTTGCTTCCGCTGCTCTTGTTCAATTTCAGCCTCAGGATCTGATTCTGGATAATAAATATACGCTGAATCTGACTGTTAGCCATGGTTTGTTTTGGATGATGTTTTTTTCCTCACGGTAATGTCACAGCTTCCAAACGCTCTCAACGCAAAAGCCTACTCGCGCTCGTGATTCTTTAGCTCCGCCCACAAGTCACGCCCCCAGCCGCTCGTGTTTTTCTGGAAAAAATGGTACAGATTATCTTTCTCTTATAAATATAATAAAACTAAATACTTTTTGGAGTTATGAAGGATGCAGTACTACTCTATAGGTACTCAAGATTAACAGGAGACTGAGTGAAAACAAGCATTTCACCCCCCCTTTAACATTCTCCTTTAAAAAATCTAATTATATTGTTAGTTGTAATTATAATGTTAACACAAGTTCATTTAGAACTATTTTTTTTTTACTTATAAACTCCTTGAGAATTTAAAGTTAGTTTAATAGTATTTAAATTCAAGTTTTAAAAAAAGGTTTTAATTGCTTAAATTATTTTTATTACAGTTTTTCTCAATTGCTAAAACACAATTTCTGAAACCTTGCTCCATTTTCTGAAAACATTGAACACAAAACCTCATCTTCAAGCACTATTTACAAAACCTCTGACTCCTCTTGCAAAATGAAACTTTCGCCTCAAAACAGTTTTACCTGTGTTCAAAATCAAACACTGCTCTCAAATCATAAACAAAGTGATCAAAATGATATACACTATCAAGCAGTCAGTAAACAATACACCAACAAATAGAAAATACATTGTTCAAAACATAGTTCTCAGGGAGAAGTAAATTTTTAATCTCAAAACAAAGTTCATATTATTCCGTCATTTGTCTTTTGATGAACGAAAACATGTTCTATCATAGTAGCTCAAAATTGATCAGAAATTACTACTCTGCTTTGCTCTTTGCAGGTTTTTTTTTTGGTTCTTCCTCCTTCTACCCCTATTTTTACAGTACTGTACCCTGCATCTCATAAACTTGTGCTTGGTCTCTGTGATAGTGTAATTATTGTTATTTGTTGATTTGTTGACCTCGTTGACCAGGGACTTCAACAATGGCCCGCTGTCCAATCATGTTTCGGCCTCTCCTTCTCCTCCTCCTCCTCCTCCTCCTCTTTCTTGCCCTCCTCCTCCTCCTCCTCCTCCTCTTTCTTGCCCTCCTCCTCCTCCTCCTCTTTCTTGCCCTCCTCCTCGTCGCCCACCTCGCATACGCACTCGTCCTCTCACATTGTTTCTTCTATCCATTTTCAGACTTTCTCCTTCCCACCTTCAACAACCTGTTTGCTCTCTGAACTGGCTTATATTGGTTGTGTCACATCATTTGAAAAAGGTTAAATCAATTTTGAGTGGTTGTGTTCAATCAATGACACATGTTCTCTATTTGTATTTGATTGTTGCCACTTGTGTTTACCAGTATGAATGACATGTGCATTAGAGTGCAGAATGTGTTTTGAGAATGAGAATGTGTTTAGCGTTTTGCTGAAGAGTCTAAGTGAGATCTGCAAATTGTGTTTTACCATGTGAAATGGTTTAAGGTATTGACAACAGACTGCACAATTAGCTAAATAAGTTCAGGCAACTGAGAACTTTGTTCAGCCAATGGGTTTTAGTGTTTTAGCAATTGAGAAAAACTGTAATTAATAATATGTTACCATGTTTATTCTTGTAAAAAAATACGTGTTTGTTTATTCTTTAGGAAAACAAGGGAAAAAATAAGGGACAATCCGAATATTTGTTTTGCTTTACCTATTTATGTAAGCTACAATTATTCAAATAATAATAATAATAATAATAAAATAATGTAATTAAAAAATACCATTGGCCTGAGTAATTTTGACCATTATAGAATTGTGACTTAGATTAGTCATTTAGGTGGTAAAAATACTGTGAAATGAATAATGGCATGGATTTTAGAGCATAACAACTGAAGGTTTATGAAACATTAGCCAATAAAGCATTTTTTTAAACAACGGAACTTAAAGTTGTGAACTAAAATATTATTTCAACCATACAGCATGTGAATAAATAAAATGCATAATTTTCATAACATTTCATTATTCATAAAATGCATAATGTTTGGATATGTACTTCAATATAATGAGCTCCAAGTTTAAGAATAGTCCTAGACTTCTCTCTCTCTCTTTAACAGCATTAGCTCAATGATATACGTCTTCCTTCCGTTAGAATTTTCCTGCCTTGCTAAATGTTGGGCTCATGATCAATAAGTTGTATTCGCCTCAATCTGATTCAGTAAAGTCAAACCGCAGAGAGTGAAGCCTCGGAGACCCGCGCGCTGTGAGGCGGGAACAGAGGACTCCGCTTGGTCTTAAAGCCTCCCGCAAACATCCACGATCATAAATAACAATGATTTTCGTAAAATAATGATTAATTATTAATTGATGATTTGTTATCATCATTATGGTCTTGTGAAAATAATAATATGGGCTGCGAGAAAATTATGAATACAAATAGTAGCCTAGTGCTGCTGAGTGCAGGCATGTTTCAGTAACACACCGTTCCTCAAGAGCCAAAACACAGACCGAATTCTGTTCAGCTGCAGGGGGTTGGGTTTTGGATAGTTATTCATGGCTTGTGGGGTCGAGATAAAGGTGTGAATTGCTCTTTCATATGGATAGTGTCATGAGGCTTTCACTTGCTGAACCGGTTTATATAGGACTGTTGTTTTGGTTATATTCACAGTGCTGGCTCTCTCCGACAAGAGAAATGCAACATTCATAGATTACACTATTCCTTTTCGTTTAAAAACATTTCAAGCTTTCTGTAGATATATTTTTAATGTAACTATGTGTGAGACACAAAAAAGTTTACACATAGCTTAAGGCACTTTGAAACGCTCCTGTTATTTATTATTATTATTATTATTATTATTATTTTATATGCTATGTTATGAACATAACATTTCAAACATACTGAAATACTTTATTCATGGAGTGAAGGCGGAGCGTGTTTCTGGTATCAATGGCTGCATTTCCACTGTGGGGTCAGTGTGAGCCAGGGCTTAAAGCAGGCCGGGCAGGGCTAATAGCCTCAGGCCTGTAGCACCGAGGTCAGAATAGCGCAGGGTTTCCACAGTGGAGCCTGAAGCTCCGCTGCGCATCACTAAAACACGCCCTTTACACACCTCTCAGAACAACGTCATGCAACCTCATTATTTCACCAACAAAGAGAAGTTATCAGAAAAAGTCAATGGAACATGCGCGATCACAAAACGAAGATGATAAAAGTGGCCGTTTGTTTACATGTTTTGTTATATATTCACATTCAAAAGCATCGCTGTAGAAGTGATACATTGATCATAGGCTATTGATTTAATTTATCAGGACTCAAAATTAATCACACATAAATACACTTATTTCTATTTTATTTATTTATTTTTAACGCTTATGAAAATAGCCTGCTTATTCAGTCGAGTCTGTTTCTGTCTATTAGCCACAGTAGCCGTCACATTTAGAATGAATGATAATATCTCTATTTTTATAAAAGCTCCCGAACCAAAATATTAGGCTATTATATTTTTTTATGACGTGAGCTAAACTCTCGAGATGAGGCTTGTGACAGATAATATACGTCACTAAATAAATACACGAGAATAAGAAGCTGACGTCTGATTTCCTCAAATGGTCATATTTACCATGTTTACTATGGTAATGTTAATGCCTAGCGTGCACAGACTTTTGCATCGCTTATAAATATTTCTGCCTTGTATGGTGATTATAATACATTTGAACGAGCTGTGTTCAAACAAGTCTCTACATTTCTCACACACAACAATCTGTTTGACAGCAACCAATCTGACTTCAGAAGTGGACATTCAACTGAGACGGCCTTGCTCTCAGTTGTTGAAGCTCTAAGACTGGCAAGAGCAGAATCCAAATCTTCAGTACTTATCCTGCTTGATCTGTCTGCTGCTTTTGACACGGTTAACCACCAGATCCTCCTATCAACGCTACTGGCGAAAGGCATCTCAGGAACCATACTTCAATGGTTTGAGTCTTACCTATCAGATAGGTCCTTCAAAGTATCTTGGAGAGGTGAGGTGTCCAAGTCTCAGCATCTAACTACTGGGGTGCCTCAGGGCTCAGTTCTTGGACCACTTCTCTTCTCTGTCTACATGGCATCATTAGGTTCTGTCATTCAGAAACATGGTTTTTCATACCACTGCTATGCTGTTGACACTCAACTCTACCTCTCATTCCATCCTGATGATCCGACGGTAGCTATTCGCATCTCAGCTTGTCTAACTGACATTTCTTCCTGGATGATGGACCATCACCTTCAACTCAACCTTGCCAAGACAGAACTGCTTGTGATTCCAGCAAACCCATCGTTTCATCACAATTTCACCATCAAGTTAGGCACATCAACCATAACTCCTTCAAAAACAGCTAGAAGCCTTGGAGTTATGATTGATGATCAGCTAACTTTCTCAGACCACATTGCTAAAACTGTCCAGTCCTGCAGATTTGGTTTATTCAACATCAAGAAGATCAAGCCCTTTCTTTCAGAACATGCTGCACAACTCCTTGTTCAAGCTCTTGTTCTGTCCAGGCTGGACTATTGCAATGCTCTCTTGGCAGGTCTTCCAGCCAATTCTATCAAACCTTTACAATTAATTTAGAACGTGGCAGCAAGATTATTTTTTAATGAGCCAAAAAGAATACACGTCACACCTCTGTTTATCAATTTGCACTGGCTTCCAATAGCTGCTCGCATAAAATTCAAGGCATTGATGTTTGCCTACAAAACTACCACTGGCTTTGCACCCATTTACCTAAATTCGTTACTTCAGACTTATGTGCCCTCTAGAAGCTTGCGTTCTGCAAGTGAACGTCGCTTGATTGTTCATCCCAAAGAAGCACAAAGTCACTTTTACAGACTTTTAAATTAAATGTTCCCTTCTGGTGGAATGAACTCCCCAACTCAATCAGTGCAGCTGAGTCCTTAGCCATCTTCAAGAATCGGCTTAAAACACATCTCTTCCATCTTTATTTGACCCTCTAACTTTAACACTTACTATTCTAATTCTATTCTTTAAAAAATCTAACTACCTTTCTAAGCTTTTTGTGTTCTATTTTCTTTTCATTTATTATGCAATTGTATATGTATGTGTGTGTGTATGTGTAAAGACCTCTAACTAGCTTGCTATATTCTTTTATTTTTTTTATTCTATCTGTTTTCTTTTTATTTATTATATTAGTGAAAATCCCATGCTACGTGTACTGTGTTAACCTAACATAGACTTGTTATAGCACTTATATATCATTGCTCTTTTTGTTGTTTTTGATTGCTTCCACTGTCTTCATCTGTAAGTCGCTTTGGATAAAAGCGTCTGCTAAATGAATAAATGTAAATGTAATACACATTGGATCAAGTTATTTCAAAGACTCGCTGCTGACTGAAAGTGAGTTTTGAGCTTGATTTATTTAAAAAAGTGTTTAATGCTGGTGTTACAGCTGTTATCTTTCTGAAATGATCTGCAGCGCAGACTCTCTATTTTTATAAAAGCTCCTGAACAAAAATCATTATTATATTTTGATGATATGCAACGTGGAGCTAAACTCACTAAACGAGATGACAGATAAAATGTTACTTAATAAATACACAATTGTGATAAAGAATAAGAAGCTGACGTCTGATTTCTCCAAGCGGTCATATTTACCATGTTTACTATGGTAACGTTAATGTTTAGCATGCATAGTCTTTTACATCGCTTCTAAATATTTCTGCCTTGTTTAGTGATTATAATCCACATCGGATCAAGGTATTTAAAACACTTGCTGCTAACTAAGAGTGAGTTTTGAGCTCAACTTATTTTAAAAAGTCTTTAATACTGGTGTTAAAGCTGTTATCTTTCTGAAATGGTCCGCAGCGCGGACTCTAACATTACTCTAAAATTACTTTAGTTGTCAATTACTAAAGCTTTTTTTTTTTTACATCGTGTGAATGTTGTTGATTATAATGACAGAACTTGAGTTTAATCTTCACTGACATGGTCATAACAGTAAACACAAAGACATCAGATGCCAGACACCTGACATGTTTCTATGCACAACTTGAGATGAAGTAGAGTAAACGCCTTTCGTGTTATGTTGTAAAAGTTTCTTTGGCAAGAAATTCCCATCTTGACTTACCACATTCATTCCTGTTTAATATGTGTATGCGTCTACAGGGTTTAAACTGATATACAGTAGGACAAGCTAAATTTGCATTGCCAGCTCACATACCGCAGCGCCGGTGCCGCGGCATTAACTGAATTCAGTTGCGTGTTAAAATTATTTGCTTAAGTCCTGCCAGGTGGTGCAAAGGGATGAATTTTTAACTGACTATAATAATAAAATGACAGTTTGTAAACGAAGATGAAAGGACAAGTAAAACATCAATAGCATGTAACAACAATGAGTTTTACAGAATAATTAACTCAAATGATATATAGGGAATTTGAATAATTAATCAGGAATATGATTAATATATATCTCAGATGACAGTTACATTAAACTTTATTGATTATGAAAAATAGCCCAATTGCCTATACCAATAACTAATTACAGGGCACTGTAACTTACTCATTAATATGTCAATATTCCATTCTTCATATCAATTGTTGTGATATCTCTTACTGTAAATTACTGGAAATCAAACAGTGGTTTGTCCAGCAAGCCAGATTGACCTATCAGTTTTCAATAAAGTTATCACTTCTTATAATTCAAGGAAAAATATTCTCTGGCCATGAAAACATTATCCTATCATCATGATAAATTAAGTTTCTAAATTTAAAGCTTGTAGCTAAAGATCAGACATCTCAGTGACTCGTAATGTGAGTGGGGTGGAGTCCAAGCCAATCATCAGTATATGGGTTTTTAATAATTAAACTAGTAATACATCAAACTACAAATCACACAGAGTAAATATGCGTACGACAATACAAACAGTAAGCTTTACAAGACATAACGGAATCCAAATAAAAGAGAGAGAGAGAGAGAGAGAGAGAAAGAGAGCGAGCGAGCGAGAGAGGGAGAGAGAGAAAATGGAGAAAGCGAGAGAGATCACAGAATGAGCTCAGGTATGAAAATCAGTCAGTAACCTTTTTGGCAGCCAACACTAATCAGATCATAGCAACACTTTAAAGCAGCATTTAAATCTCCATAGAAAACGATACTTGCATGGCCCAGTGGGTGAGCGTGGTACCGGTGACGCGCGTGTGAGCTGCTCTGGATCTTGGCGTGAGTGTGGGGTCACGTGGTCCTTTGTGGCAAAGGGGTGTTCGTTCATCTTCGCGCGGTATTTGAAAGGTTCAACAAACAATGTTCCAGAATTCGTCTTCCTTGTGTGGAGAGGCGAATAGTCGAATAAATTTAGTAAAGAAAAGAAAACAAACAACAAAAACAAAAGCTTCCAAAGGAGCCATGAAAATGGCTTTCCTCTCCTCAGTCCCTGTGCTGAGGGGGAAGGCGAAATGAGAGCGGCCCAAGGCCGCGCCGAGGGACTCGCGGGAGCGACGAGGGTCGCACAGGAGCGCAGCGTGTCTGAGAACGAAGAACGAGACGAAGAGAAGAGAGGGCGGATCTTGTTCGGTCGGTTCTTATGGCTTGGGATGGTTCATGCCTCTTTTCGCGTGAACAGCCAATGAACGTCCGCGATCTGAAGCGGAGGGAAAAGTTCCTTTGTCTCTGTGGAAACAACCCCCTGATGATTTAGGGTTTGTCTGATTTCATCAGGGATATTCTAGCAAGTTCGTAATTCCAGATTAAATAGATTTTTCATTACTTTGCTCTAGATAAATGGGTCTGTCAAAGCATGACGATTACACAGATACCAAAAATAATATATATAAATGATCAAAACATGAAGTTACATTCAAATGCAGAATTACACACATTTAAAGATTTGATTAACACATGATAACACTACAGATAGTCCCAATTTATATGGGAAACCTCTAATGTACCGCAAAAACAATAATATACACATTAAGACTACATTTGAGTACATTTTACCATTCTTTTGTAAGGATTAGATTTCCTGTCCTGTGGTCCTGTGTGGTCGTAAAATTTTTACGAGCTGCAAAGGAGTGGGGGTTGCAGAACATGGCTCTCTTTGAGAAAGTTAAAGTGAGGAGAAACAATTCCAATTTATACGCTAGAAAAATTATAATCCTCGCATAACAAGGATTAACCATGGTACACACAAAAAATATTCAAAATACATATTATTAATAAAATGATGAAAGTAAGGAACTTCTACGAAAGGTTTCCTTTGTCTCCAGTGTGTTGAGGAATTTGGGGGGTTTTCAGGTCTCCTTTGAGGCTCGCATGGGTATCGTAAAATAATTTAAGTCCAGCCAGGCTGGCGCCAGGCCAGGCATTTAGTGCAAAAAGGGTTTCATTTGTATGCCTGAATTTAACCCATGAATCGATGACCTGCATATCTGTTACAGCATTATATTATAACATTTTAACATCCTTAAAAACCATTATAAAATTTAAAGTAAGAGTTCATTTAAAAATGTGGAATAGTCTTAGGCTACAGTAAAAATGTAAAAAAAAGACCTTTACACAAAATCTTACTGCTATTGTCATTAAACAGTCATTACTAGGTCATTACTAAAGTAATGATAGTAACGATAACAATCCTCAATAGGCAAGTAATTTAGAAATACATTCAAAGCCTTTTTTTTGTAAAGTGTCAAACCTGTAACAAGTAGAACAATTTGTCCACTATATATGCATGAAAAAAAAACTAATAATGATAACAATATTCATAGGCAAGTCATTCAATAATACATTGGTATTCAGTAAAGTGTCAAACTCGTAAACAGTAGGACCATTGTCCGCTAAACATAAAACTAACCACATAGTGTGTGTAATGTGCTTTGAGTGTGTGAGAGGACGGAGAGAGAGAGAGAGAGAGAGAGAGAGAGAGAGAGAGAGTGTGTGTGTGTATGACAGAGAGTTAGTGAGTGAGTGAGTATAGATCACTCTGCATCTTCATCACTATGGCCTGCGTTGTCAGTCACATGATACAGTGCATCATCATAAAAAGCCCTCACTACATCAAACACACCTACTGCTCCTAATAGTGCCAGCACGTCGCGCTTCTGAAAAAAAAACTGTGGCCCCTTACTGGAAAGGTATGCTCTATGCCAAGGTTGGGAAAAAGCTGACGAAATTCCATGAGCATGGACACCATGTTCATGTTTTTGTTTTGCCCAAAGCAAGAGTCGCTGAACAGCCAAAGTCCCCTGGATCTGCTGACTTTGTCCTGAAGTCGAACCTTGAGGCAGTCACTCAGTGCAGAAGCAATCATATTGCTGTCTTTGCTATACTCATTCTCCTGCCACACATAGAGATGGACATCATCTTTTTCCTGTTGACTGTTCTCACCATGGTGTACAACAACACCAAACAGGTACAGATACATCTGCTGTGAGTAATAGGCCTGTCCTATTGGTTTTTTTTGAAAGACCATGTTTTGCATCATATCAAAACTGAGGGTCACATGACCTTCAGCAACCCTGCTTAACAGGTCATAAAACATGCGAGCTCTGCAACGATGCAAGATGAATGATGCAGATTCCATCTTCTTCTCTGTCTCAGTTAGGTTTGGATCTGTAATCCTGATCTTGTACTTGAATTCATAATAATTAATTAAGGTGCATTTAACAATGAAGCCTTACAATATATATAACATATGATTACTGATTACAACATGAATTTCATACAGTTATTATTGCATGAACTTTACACACAAATTAACATTAAAAACATACTCTATAAAACAGATTATTAAAATTGTAATACCAAAAATTTTTCATTTGATTACTTTGAAATTAGATATTGATAATTATTCTATGAATGTATGCTTAATGTTAGTGTCTGTACTTCAATTAGGAAGAAAAATTAATGTTAAAAGTAACGTATTACATCCTCACTTATATGTGATAATACATTTCTCTGAATTGTTATGAATTCAGTTCCACTTTTTCAAGTGAATTTCGCAATTCCAATTCAATTCAACATCCTGTAAGGTGAAGTCCATTCAAATTCATTAATTGAACTGAATTAAATTCAAAAATTCTGAATTTTGCACAGCCCTGGCAGGGGTCAGGAACCTCTTTTGCATCAGTAAGCTAGTATTATTATCAGTAAGTTACTTTCCATGTCACGTTAGCATGCTTGTTAACAGCAAAAAATCTTCGTCACAAGGGAGAAACCTACAAACTTTATTAAACTAGGCAAATCTAAAATGAAAATTGTACTCACCGAACACTTTAATGAAGGTCGCCTTGCAAACGGGCACCTTCTCCGGGTGATTGGCACACAAAAGATTGTACTTGACAGATATGTTCCATTTTTTTCGTTTGTTAACGTCCTTCAAGTTCCATATGAGGAACGAAATGAGAACGGTCCAGCATTAAGACCGCACTAACAGCAATAATTCTCATTAACTGCTATTGTCCTCGATTTTTCAAACTGTCTCCAATTATGCCTTAACTGTGTGAGCAAAAATGGAGTATGGTATATTTCAGCTGTTTTATGCGCTGGTGCCTCACGCGCACATATTCATTGTAAACAGCACAGTTCAGCATGAGCAGCGGTCTACTGTTGCATATTTTTGCTCTTTATAATATTCGTCCGTCGATACTGAAACACACGTGAACCACAAAGCCTATTTTAACTAATAAATAATAGTTTAGCTGCAAATACGCAACATCACGAATATGGAAACATTTGTATTGGTGTCCAGAATGAGAGAGGTAAACCCAACAGGTCAGCTAAGTGGATATACTGTATATAATTTATTTTATCTACTTATTTATTTTGTGTTTATCCCATTTTTTTTCATTGCATATGAAAATTTAAGAATAAAAAAAAATCCTCCTACCCCCTAAAAATTCTTTTCACATTCACTTGTGCGCAATACCTTCCTCTCGCGTTGCTCAATTGTGGACGATGTAAAAGTGTTTGATATAAAGGTTGCTGTCCCATTTTATACATGAATTGTTAATTAAAAAAAAAAAAAATCTAATTATATTGTTAGTTTCATGGTAACATGCAATCAAGGTCTTCTGCTATTTAGGCTATATTTAACATTCACTGTGGTATTCTCACCCGTTTTCACCCGTCACATTATTAGGCCAGCCGTTATTATTTCTAAATGTAATATAATGCAACTTATAGATCACTTATGTTTTTTCCTCTCACAAACTCTGATTTATTTTTTAGTGCGTTTAAAAAAAAACATGCAGCAAACAGAAAATAGGTGATGAATGCGTTAAAATGCAACCTATAGACGACTTATATATTTTTTCCTCTGACAAACTTAATTAATTTTTTTAGCGTGTTTAAAAAATAAAGAAAACATGCAGCAAATGAAAATAGGGGACTAATCCGTTAAAATGTTATACTTCAGAACAGAGCCTGGGCCTAATATTGGCTATCCAGTTTTTTGTATTTTTTTTCATTGCATCTGAAAATGACTTCGTGCATCACATTCACTTCACGCGCTCTGTCGCAGATCAGCCTCCCGCGATGCTCAGCTGTGGACGATTTAAAAATGTTTGATATAAAGGTTGCTGTCCCATTTTATACAGGAATTGTCCATTTAAAAAAATCTAATTATATTGTTAACACAAGTTCATTTAGGCTATTTAACATGCACTGTGACATTTTACCATTTTTTACTTATAAACTCCTTGAGAATTTAAAGTTGGTTTAACAGTATTGAAATTCAAGTTTAAAAAAAGATTTTAATTGCTTAAATAATTTTTATTAATTAATATGTTATCATGTTTATTCTTGTAGAAAATACGTGTTTATTCTTTAAGAAAATAAGGGGAAAAATAAGGGATGATCCGAATATTTGTTTTGCTTCACCTATTTATGTAGGCTACAATTATATATATAAAAAAAAAATAATAATAATAATAATAATAATGTCATTAAAAAATACCATTGGCCTGAGTAATTTTGACCATTATAGAATTGACTTAAAAGGTTAGTGATTTAGGAGGTGAAAATACTGTGAAATTACAAATGGCATTGGAGTTTAGAGCATAACAACTGAAGGAGTCAATATACGATGGCTTGTGTCAAGAATAATGATTGATGAGACCTTTGACCTATGAATTATGTCCAGATGTGCCCTTTGACCTATGAATTATGTCCAGATGCGACCCTCCGGCATGCGTGAAATTGATCCGTCATGCTTTGAGTTCCAGGAGGTGATGTTGTTTTTTCAGCGACCAAGTGATGAATGAGTTCCCCTGAAGAATTTGTTTGAAGATATTATGGATCGTTTCCATATCCGGGCTCTTCTGGACGTGTCTGTGTGTTTCGCGACCGCGGTATCAGGTTGCAGCCTGGAATGTTCGAGCGCGCGCTCTCACTCTGTGTGTGTGTATGTGTGTGTGTGTGTAAACTGTGATAAAACAAGTACGTTTTGATGAAGAATAAATATAATAAATGATTTTAACAGATCGTGAGATCATGTGTGTGTGTGTGGGTGTGTTTATGCATTTAATATGACGGTTATATAAAACAAGTCTAAACTTATTAATAAACTGCGAATAAACCAGTAAAAATATAAATTCCCCAAACATTATTTTGAAAGTTTCCCGCGTGCAAGCACTACGATTCCTCAATGAGGTCCACAACATGTTGTCGTGTTTAAACTAAATCAGTATCGCGAACCCTCTATTTCTCCCTCTCTCTCTCTCTCCCCGCCTGCGTGAGCGCATGCTCCTGTCATTTCCTTTCGGTCCGCTGCAAAAGACAAAGTGGATAAGCCAAGAAAACGTTTTAAATGCACTACATCTCTCACGACGGAGCGATATTACTTTAAAGTTTAAACAGTCTCCCTTTACATCAGTTGTCAGGCGGTTCTTGTTTATATTTAACTAATTGTCTTATTTTAATAATGGTAGGCTATTCTTATATAATCTAGAATGGATAAGCGGTTTATACGCAGTCATAGTTTTGATCATCGTATATCCAACGTGGTTCAAAGCGTTTTTAGTTGTTTAGCTAAAATTAAATCTAATTTAAATGTTGTAGCAGAAATGACTCGAACCAGACAAATTAAAGAGTCGATCAGGGCTGTGGCTGAAACACGAGCTGAATTCCTCAGTAAGGCAACAGGAAGTCATACCACAAGTCCCAAGCAAGATAACCAACCAACCAACCAACGCTTTCACAGAACAGCTTTCAACATTAACACCACTAGAACAATTATTGACAATTTTAATTTGCAGAAGAGACTGTCAAATTTGTTGTTCGTAAGTGAAATGCAACGTCGGACATCACATGTAAACCCATGAGAGTTAACCCTTTAGGCGCCAGAGGTTTTTTCCTTAAACGTTCGATTTTGACATCTTAATTTCAAAAGGCTATTTCTTAAAATTGATAAAAGATAGAGACTTTCTGTCAATTATAAAAATATTAAGGATGACCCAATGTTTATGTAGGGATTTTATTTTCCCATCTAATTTGCATATTATGACGTCATATGGGGGTGGTCATCTTGAATTATAGAATTTTAAAGAAAAGTCACGTTTAAATAATAAAATGCAGCACTTCTTTCCCCCCAAAAATTGTCCCTCACCCTCTGTGTGCTATATGTAAATCAATATTAATAAATGGTAGAAACAAACCGAATGCATGTAGCGGTTAGGATTTTCAATTTACTACATACAGCAGGCACTCTGATTCCATGTATGGGGCACATATATATTATTCATATGACACACAAACACAAGTAGACAAGACCTTTTTAGTTCAAAATCTATGCCCCGTGTCACATCGCCTCTGCTTCTGCTATGAGCAGCACGGCCAGATCTGCCTTGGATCAGCTCGGACTACTGTCAGTGTCATCGCTACTCCCCACCTTGCCTCCTAACTGTCCTATGAATACTTCGACCTCATATAACATACCCAGTGGAATTAGACAAAGTCTCCAGTACTAAACTGTCACCGCGAATGCGGAGTGGTGCGGTCAGAAGACAAATATAAATGTCTAGTGCGGTAAAAAAAATCTCTCGCCTCGTCCCTGCAACAATAACACGCCTGCTAATTTCGCGATGAACACTCTGACCCCGGCAAACATTCTACAGACTTCTGACATTTAGCAAAGGATTTACCGTTTGTGCTTGGTGTAGGGCTATACTTTCACTTTCAGTATCACCGTCATCTTCTGAATGCAGATATTCCCCTTCAGAATCAGTGTCCGCGAAAAGAAGTCCCAACACCTCATTGCGGCTTTATTGAAGCTTTTTTGATGCCATTAGATAATAATAATAATAATGATAATAATAATAATCTAATGCCAATACTCGCTGACGTTGACAATATTGGTCAGATAAAATGGCTCACTCTCACACTAGCTCCGCTTTTTTTCACACTGATACAATGCGCTCTAGCTCAAAGATTTTGTATGGGAGCATGACGTTTTTTTGAGTCAGAGATGAAGTATTACATGTCTGCTCTCTGGTGCAGGTAGGTTGCATGAAATTTGACACCCTATTTGAAAAAATCGTCCGTTTTATTCAGTGCCGCATCTTGTCGAGTAAACTCGACCGTGGCACCAAGAGGGTTAAACACTTCCTTAAACACTTCCCCCACCCAGCAGAACCAGACTGAAATTTCTAAGGGGGAAGGGGCTTTGAACCTCTGGTCTCCACAGAAGTCTTTGTCATGAGAATGGCAAAGAAACTGTCTTTTGTACATATATATGGACCAGAATTAACTCAAAAAGACTTATAAGTGAATCAGTCCATCGCTTCACTCCATATTCATTTATATGTAACCCACACATTTGACTATCATGTTATAATCACTTATTTTGTATGTCTTTTGATAACTATGGGATAGCTTAAGGATACATATTCATGTCTAGTATCGATGTAATTGAATCTGCTTGCTTGAAATAGTCCTGACAATCATTTATTTGTCAAATATATCATATTCTGGTTATAGGAATCATGTCCAAAATTAGACCCTGCAAGAGCGGGAAAATTCGGACCACATGCTTGGTAAGATAAACATATGATTTATGATGCCCCCGAGCCAAGACAATATCTGATTGGTCAAGACAACATTTGAAGTGTGGCCAACAGGCCAGTTTAAAAACTGAGGACACCATAAAATCTTGCTTTTAGTCTCTAGCTATGCTTCTGCTACTAGTCATGCCTGCTTTTAGTTCTAGCCTTGCTTTTGCTATCAGTCATGCCAGCTTTTAGCTTTGCTTTTTAGCTTTTAGCCATGCTGTTTGTCATCACTGTTCTTTTAGCGCGGTTCCAGCGTGCTTCAGTCTGCACGCCTGCTGCTTCTTAGCCACGATGAGAAGAAACACAACCTAGTCTCGTCAAACTTTATTTCTTTTCTTTTCCGTTTGAGAGTTTCGTGTTCTGAGTTAAGTTTTGTAACGTCGAGTCTCCGACGCCTGACCTCGGGTGCCCGTTCAACTTCGACCAGCGCACACGACTCTGCACCTTCAGTCAGAGCCCCACCACGGGCTTCCCAAGACGTCACTTCACTACTGAACTTCCAGCCAATCAGCGACACAGGGATACCCCTTTCAACAGGACTCCCTTTTCACAGGAGATGCAAGTAACCTCCAGACTGTAACCTTTACTGGTGTATCTAATGTAATTTTAACCTCATTGAGGAACTCAATACGAGGGCTAATTACGTGATTGATGGCTGTTCATGTCTATGCAATTTAACGTATTGCTGTAAACTTGGGATTCCATATTTCCATTCTCTTAAACTCATCTTTTCCTAACTTTCGATCTTCCTGCAACTTGTGTGAATCTGTGAGTGCGTGCGTTTATGTGTTAGATTAGTTTATATGTCTTAGATTTATCTAATAAAGCCTTATTCATATTGAAAAGAGAAGTATCTTGTGTTTTGTGCTTACAAGTTAATGTCTTAAACTGCCGATCTTGTTACTGTGCTAATTGATAGTGTTTTCACTATAGTTTGGATATTAATATCCAGCGTAGATTTGATGTTAAACGGCTCGTTCAATGAATTGCAGGGTGTCTCAGTGATCAACCGTGAAACAGTGATTCTGTTCAAATTCCCTTTAAAATCTTAAATGATTCCCTTTGAGCTAAATTGACCTGTTTCCCTTACAATATGAATCAGCTTTTATTCTCATCATTTGGCGTTGGGTCCATTTATTTCACAGTCTCTTTAGTTGCGGTGCAGACATGGCTCATCCTAAACAGTAGGTTATATCTAATTTTCAGAAGAGTGGTCCGGAGAACATTGCTGGAATGTTTACAGACAGGTCTCATGTGTCTATCTCGTTTTAAGAAGCTTGTTTGAATAACATCAAGGTTATTCAAAAGCTTAGAGCCTGTTTCGGATTTAACCGTGACGACATGGTTGTAAAAGACATAGTCCTGGTTATTTTCACAGACTTCAGGCTCTGTTTGTAAACAGAATGTTTACCCATGTGGAAGTAATCACACTGAAACGTTTACGGTCTCTATACAAACCTTTCATAAATAAAAATATTTACCATCTGTAACGCGTTGTGTCAGGAGGGGGGAAAAAAATGGATAGCTATTAGTTATTAGACCAGACAGACTCACGGAGGCGATTGACATTTAACAACGACTCGCGTTTTATTTCTCCAATCGAACTCGGGAAATTGTCCGTCTCATGTTCCACCGTCCACAGCGTTACCAAAACAAAACAAACAAGATTAAAACAAAATGATTTCCAAACAGAAATTACCCGCATACATGGGGGATTCGAGTCGCGGTTGTATAAATTATCATACAGAGAGCATACCGTTTTACAGGGAGCGCACAAGGGGCCACATTTATTTCCACTCGTTACATCTTTACAAGATGATGAAGAGCAGTATGATTATTAAAAAATAAGAATAAGCACGCAAACAATGAGATAACTTCTGTTTAAACAAATAAATAAAAAATTTGTAGATTTTTCCAACCTAAACTCATGATGCTCTAATGCAGGGTTAGAAGTAGTCAAATGAGCCTCTGACAAATGCAAGGTGCTCACAGAGAGTTTTCTTTATGCGTTAGACCTAGACTGAAAATCAGTTGTCATAAGTTTGTTTGCAACAAAACAACTTTTAAAAAGGCACTACGGATGTCTCACAGAACCTTTACAACAGATTACATATTCTTTCTCACTAAAATTGTATCATTAACCGTGATGTATAAATGCACCATATTTATGTTCAAACTATGATGTTTTATTTATTTTTTTTAAATAAAAACAAGAGGTTCTATACAGTATTATATTATTAAGCTTTGATCAACTAATTGCTAAGCAATAATCAAATAATCAATAAATCAAACTTATTTGTCTCATGGCTTTTGATGATATAAATATCTTACTGACACAGAAGTTCAATATTACTGTTAAAATTGTTTAAAATTAAATCTTTTTAGCTTTAATGTCCACCAAATTAATGTCCACACTCAAATCCTTAGAGAAAAAAATATTTCATACATTTTATTTTCATTTGTCTAAGTCTCTAAGATATTTGAAATTACAGACTAAAAGCTTTAGATTGATTAAAACAATCAAGTTTATACTGTACATTTCTCTTGAATACGTATACGACTAGCAGTGAGTATACATGAAACAGTATAAATACATAAACTCATAAATTAATCATAATTCTCTAATATTAATGAATATATATATATATATATATATATATATATATATATATATATATATATATAACTTAATTTATATACGTGTCTGACTTTCTCTTCAAAACACAGCAAACGTTCTTATGACTTTTTTTTTTTCGAACCAGTTTGTTGGGAAAAAACACATACTGTAGTTTTATGTTTCTAAGGTAGGATGTTTGTAGTTAAATAACATATTTAACCTAAAGCATTTTTCATTCAAATTCTCTAACGTACACACTTAGACACACACACAGCTTTCACAGACCCCCACAAACTGCAAACAACATTTTTAATTTTGTTTTATCATTTAGCTGTAGCTTAGGACCTAATGGAATTATTTTAAACATTATTACAAGTATAGATGATGAAAGAGCTCATTAACCTGTTTAACTCTAAAAATGTGAATAATGTTGCTTAAGACTAGTTTGACAAATAGAGGTATTAACATAAAAGTGAAGTGAAAGTGACATTCAGCCAAGTATGGTGACCCATACTCAGAATTTGTGCTCTGCATTTAACCCATCCGAAATGCACACACACAGAGCAGTGAAAACACACACACACTGTGAGCACACACACGGAGCAGTGTTCATCATTTATGCTGCGGCGCCCGGGGAGCAGTTGGGGGTTCGATGCCTTGCTCAAGGGCACCTAAGTCGTGGTATTGAAGATGGAGAGAGAACTGTACATGCACTACCCCCACCCACAATTCCGTCCGGCCCGAGACTCAAACTCACAACCCTTCGATTGGGAGTCCGACACTCTAACCATTAGGCCACGACTTCCCTGGACAAGCCTGGAACCAATTTGAAGGATTCTAACAATGAGTTCTATCATTGTAGAAAATGTATTTTTGCACCGCAGTAAGATATAACTATGTATGCATGATTGACCAACTTATCAGATGTACAACATTATTACAAGTCCCTGCTTACCTAGTTTACGATGAAACTAAAAAATATCAGAATCAGAATCAGAATCAGAATCAGCTTTATTGCCAGGTATGTTTACACATACGAGGAATTTGTTTTCGTGACAGAAGCTCCGCAGTACAACAGAATGACAGCGACAGAACATAAAACACATAATAAAAGAATAAAAATACAAATATAGGCATGATCTTACAATCTTACAATATAGGCATGATCTTACAATCAAATTTAGAAAAAAAATCAACAGCAGTACAGAGCATGAAGAGTCAATACAGAAATACAGAAAAGTATTCAATACAGATAAGTTGAGCGGGTATGACAGGAGAAGAAACTTGAAATTCACTATAGCATCTATAAAGACAGCCTTCATGCTTTCAATGTGGAACTAGCCACAGCTAGACAGAACTTATTCTCAAACTTTATAACGTAAACAATACTCAAACATAAAAACAACAATAGCAACGTTTTGGAAGAAATCATATAGCACCTTAAATCATCAACCTGCTATCTTGGTACACTTCTCACATTGTTTTTCAAAAGTGTGTTTAACTATTTAGAAGTAGATGTCTTAGGAAGTGGTGAACGCCTCACTTCTTTCTGGGTCTTTTCCAAATTTGCTGAACTGCAGTTGTTAAACCCCTTTTGAAAAAGAGCAGTCTTGATAACACCATATTGAGCAACTATAGACCAATGTCAAATCTTCCTTTTACAGGCAGAACTATTTTTAATATATAAAAAAGGTAGTTTTTAATCAGCCGACCAGCTACTTTAATTCAAATGGATTCCTGGGACATTTCTCAATCTGGTTTCCGACCGCATCACAGCACAAAGACAGTGCTCATTAAGATAATAAATAATACTAGCTTAAATTCTGATTCTGACAAAATATCTGTGCTGATACTACTAGATCGGAGTGCTGCGTTTGAGACTGGAAAATGGGTTCGGGCTTTCTCGGGTTGTAATCAATTGGTTCAGGTCATACTTAGAAGGGAGAGCATAAGACTAACTGGATGTCCATGACATGCGGAGTCCCACAAGGCTCAATTCTTGCCCCACTCTTGTTTATCCTGTATATGCCCCCGCTATAGGGCATATAAAGACTTGTCACCAAATGACTATGCCCCCACTGACTCCCTCTGCCAATGCATTGATGGAATTAACGATTGGATGAGCCAAAACATTCTTCGGTTAAACAAGGAGAAAACTGAAGTCGTTTAATTTGGAAACAAAGATTTATTTCTCAAGACGTATGCATACCTTGGCTCTAGGGGCAAACGACTAAAAATAATTCAAGAATCTTGTTGTGATTCTGGAGTGAGAGTAATTTTTTTATGTTTAGCCATGCATTTACTGAATGAAATGAGAACTGTGCTATGTCCGAACTGGTCGTACTGTATCTTATCAATAACCATTTTCTGTTCTTAACTTAAATATAGATTATCAGTTGAATTTTGAAAGTCATATTAAGAACATCTGTAAAACCATTAGGGCAAATTTGAGCTGTTTTATGATGATAAGAAACTGTCTGACTCGCGACTGTGCTTTTATTTTTTTTTATTCTATGATTCTTTCACACATATCTTATGGCTTAACCACATGGTCTCAAGCTCATCAGTTATCAGTCAAACCCATCGAGTGTATTTACAACCGAGCCTTGAAAGTTCTGGACAAGAAGAGAATAAGGTACCATCACTGCCAAATTCTAAGTAAATATAAGATCTTAAGTTTTGCTAATTTTATTTCTCTGCATCTGGTTAAACTGGTCTTCAAATGCTTAAATGATGCTGCTCCACTACCGCTCTGTAAAATAATAACAAGACAGCAAAGTATTAGATGCACCAGATTTGCTTCTAAAATCAATTGTTACATCCCTTTTCGTAGAACATCATTTGCCCAGGTTGCTGTTTCAGTGAAAGGGGCAAAATTATGGAATGCTCTGCCAGATCATCTTAAATGCATCCCAACATTAGCCACCTTCAAAAAAAAAAAATCTAATTGTGGTTAATTCAGGAACAATGTTGCGCTCATATTTAGTCTTCTGACTTTTTCCTTTCTGTATAATTTTAGTACTTTTGTATTATTTCCCATTGTATTGCATTTTTATCCTTTTTCTTTTCCGTTATTATATTAATGTTGATGTTAATGAAACTTTATTTGTTTGTTTCCTTTTTTTTTACCAAAAAGCCCTACTAGGGACAAGTGTTGTAAATTAGCTTTATCTAAAAACATTATGATACATCCCAGCAAACACAGAACGTTGTGAGGACGTTGCCAGTTAGTCGTCATTTGGTCAGCGCGACATTACTTTATGGCAACGTTGTGAGGACGTCGTGGTAAAGTTCTATTTTTTTAAATCTTGGCTAACTTCCCAGAAACGTCGTGGGCACGTACTCAAAAGACGTCGCTAGTTAGTCCCATTGGGGACGTTGTAGCGACGTGGTCAGCTGGTCTTCAGATAACTTTTAATATTATTGCACTAGATGTATTATAATTATTAAGATACCATTTGAACAGCATATTCTTTGGGAAATATACAAAAAAATTAATCAAGCATGTTAAAATAATTATATATATATATATATATATATATATATATATATATGCCATCAGTTTAAGAACAATAAAATAAACAATTTACTTAGCAAATGGTGATAATGTTTGTTAATGAAAGAGAGTACGGGACAAATTAACATTTTAAACCTTAAACTAGCAGCGCACGTCACTTTCTGAGTGAAGTGCGCGACGTGCGCGTGCCCGTCATTTTGTAACGGTCAACTTCCAGCAGACGGACACGGAGGAAAGGTAAGTCCTATAAATCTACTTTTATTCATAGATTTTAACTGATATAACGTTAAATGCCATCAAAGAGGAGTAGTGTTTTGTATTTTTGTAGGTTTTCTCTTTCAATTTAATAAATAAATGCTCTGTTTGGTTAATTAGCTCAAAAGCAGTCTCAGAGGTGGTCTAAGGTAACTGTAACTGTTAAAATCGAATATAACCTTACCTGTTTTAAATTATTTGAAATTTATCACTATAAACTATACAGTATTAACTTTCTATTAATTAAATTTTTAACCGTAGTAACGTTAATTAGTTTGTTTGAATACCTGCTGCTCGAGCTTGATGATGCTCATGCTAGCCATGCTGTGAACTTGAATATAAACCGAAAAAAAAAAAAAAGAATATAAACCGATATAACGTTAAATATAAAGTTTAACGTTAATTAGACCGAGGCTGCCGAAATCATGTTCAGTGTAACGTTATGTGGGATTAATAATTTCCCCTTTTCTCCCTCAAGTGGCAGACTTGTAAATTCTGTCATCTGTTCATTATTGGTGTTAATGGTGTTTTTCACATGCATGCTTTTTAATGCTAGTTTAATTCTCAAATTGATCTGATACTTTCGTTTCACAAAAAGTAAACAAACTGTTCACTTTCTTAGGGCCTGACAACCACCAGTTGAGTCCATGATTCAGTGAGTTCCTTATAAGGACATATATTTGTTACCACCTAGTAATTTAAATGTATTATTAATTGCTGTAAAATGAGCACATATATTTATCATCAGGGGAAGAGACAGTCTGGGCAGCAGCAACAAGACAACTATTACAAGTAGAGATGGGTTTCAAGAACTGGTACTAATTTGGTTCCTGACTTGTTCAGTACTGAAAACATTTACATAAGGTACAGGATCAATAGTGCTGCTATCAGTATTCTTGTAACATTGATTCATTACCCTTTAGACACAACCACATATCCTTCAAATCATCTCTGCGTGGATGGCAGCAAGGATCCAGGATCAAGAGATCATTCTTCATGGAGACTGTTCCACAGGAAGCAGTTTCTCCTGGGTGAAAAACTAAACCTGGTTGTTTCAGCATCACTCAGGCAAGCCTAAATACTTTTAAATTGATTTCAGTTGGTTGTGTTTCAGGTCATCCTGACCATTCTGCTGTCCTGGATGTAAGTCCGTGCTGGAACTACATTTCTCGTGGTTGAAAGATTTGTGCAGCGGTATCCAGACATATAACGCCCCATCACACGGGGCGTCAACGCCTCTCGTTTACTTTTAAATGAAGTGACGTCAAGGATGGTGAAATTAATTCTAGAAATTAATTCTAAATAGAAGTTGAAGACTTCTCAAGCGCCAATGCAGCCGTCCTCCAGTCAGAACATCTTATGCAAATACCCAAGTGCAGACGCAAGCCAATCGAGTGCATGCAATACCAGAAAACTAATGTGATTGGCTGTCAACTATGAGAAGAGACAGTAATTCTGATCCGATATCAGTGTCGTTTTTTGCAAAAAAATTTTTAAATCAATGTAGAATTTTCTATACTTCTGTGTAGGGATGTCAATTTTCAATCATTTCCATGATCGATCGTCGTTTAAATTAACAATCAAATAATCGATTAATCGTTAACCTTAATGCTGCAAAGTCTATTGCAGTAACACCCAGTCACTGGTATGACAGGATGTGCAAAAGTGTGTGTGTGTGTGTGTGTGTGTATATGTGTGTGTGTGTGTGTGTGTGTGTGTATATATAAAAAAACTGTTAAATATATATTTTACAGTAAAGACCAAAAGTTTGGACACACCTTCTCATTCAAAGAGTTTTCTTTATTTTCATGACTATGTAAATTGTAGAGTCACACTGAAGGCATCAAGGGCTATTTGACCAAGAAGGAGAGTGATGGGGTGCTGCTCCAGATGACCTGGCCTCCACAGTCACCGGACCTGAACCCAATCCAGATGGTTTAGGGGTGAGCTGGACCGCAGACAGAAGGCAAAAGGGCCAACAAGAGCTAAGCATCTCTCGGGGAACTCCTTCAAGACTGTTGTAAGACCATTTCAGGTGACTAGCTCTTGAAGCTCATCAAGAGAACGTCAAGAGTGTGCAAAGCAGTAATCAAAGCAAAAGAAGAACCTACAATATGACATATTTTCAGTTGTTTCACACTTTTTTGTTATGTATATAATTCCATATATAATTCCACATGTGTTAATTCATAGTTTTGATGCCTTCAGTGTGAATCTACAATTTTCATAGTCATGAAAATAAAGAAAACTCTTTGAATGAGAAGGTGTGTCCAAACCTTTGGTCTCAAACTGATATATATATATATATATATATATATATATATATATATATATATATATATATATATATATTAGGGATGTCAACGATTAATCGATGATCGATTAATTGTCGATAAGAGATGCAATCGATTAAGGCTATCGATGGTCGGTTAACCGATTCAATGTTGGGCTGCGTGCGGCTCATGCGCACTCAACACGTGCGAGCGGCTGTGAGTGACGGTGACGATATATAAAAGCATCATCATTCATTCACAATGTACAAATTAAGCTTTTAATGTGATTTAAACTTTAAAGTACATTAAAATAGAAACAACATAAAAGTTCTTCAACATTAAATGCAATAGAAATGTAGTTACTAATCATTTCATCAGATAACTGTTTTATATGGTGCGCTTTGCAGGGCTGCGGGACACAGTGACAGGACAGGTAGTCTATTCATTCCTACAACTTGTTAATTCATTCCTACGAATTATTAATGTGGCAATTGTCCATGTTTCATTAATTTTGTTCCCTAAATAACCCATGATTTAAGTGAAATAAGGGAACAAATTAATAAATCGAACGAATTCTTAATTCATGAAATCTTTAATTTCCCTTCCCATGTTTACCACAGTAAGAGATGCGAAAACAGTTATTAAAAGCGAAAGATAATAAAATAAACCTGGGAAATTAGAGGGTTAGACTATGAAGATTTAGGAAAAGAAACAATGCCTAAATATACTGAATTTGTGGAAATTCGTGACCAACCGGCAAACCAGAACAAAGCCGCGTAAATGAAGACTATGGGGTCCAAAAGCATGGTCGCGATCTAACATTTTCCAGTTAACCTATTATTCCTCTAATAAACAAAGCTTTTATACCACACTTGTCATAATCAGATCTTATCATTTCTAAATAAATAATTGCTGGATTCAAAACAGCGATTAATAGGCGCTGTGACCGACACATTCCTGGAGCATTCAGTTTAAATAGACCGTAGTATACCGGTCCACTCTGCTGTTATGCCAAGGACGTTTTTGCTCATATGAAGAGGATCATCTTTTCCGTCTATATGCGAATGCGTGTTAAGTACAAGCCTAGTTTACATTATAAATAATAGTTTAACATTCAAATACATTGCGAATATGGAAACATTTCGATTTGTGCCGAATGAGACATGAGCAATAACCTCCAAATAAATCTAGCCAAAGCCGCGCTCGCTCATCCTCGTCTGCACGCATGCATTGTCACGATCTAATGCGCTGTATGCCGGATTTTTAAAAATCTGACATTTTCTAGGACAGAATCCAGCAGGATCAAATTAATGTGAGCAACTGTGTTTTGGTGCACTAGCGCCGATGTAGTTCACTTAATGTGCAGCGCAGTCACACGCGCTCCACATTTCGGATAATTTTATACAATAATGTCAGTTGAAAACATTGCAATTGTGCTTTAAAATACAACAACGAGCACCACAAAACCATTTAAAGAGGCGCATTCAGCGTTCTCCGTGCGGGATTGGAAACTGTCAACAAAGTAAAATGACCTCAAAAGTATGGCGCGCTCTCTTCATTTTATCAAATGATCATAATCGCATCTATTCATTTTATAATCCTGCTACTAGCATTTTATTCAGACTAAAACCTCTTTAATTCAAGTGAGAAAGCGTTTTGTGTGTGTGTGTGGCTTTTGCACATCCTGTCATACCGCTGACTGCGTGCCTGCAATAGACGCATTTTGCAGTGCAGAACCTGATTTTACCAAGTGAGACATGTTCCTGGGACAACATCGTTGTTGACCCTGGAACAACATTGTGATTAACCAATCAGATTTGAAGAACCAGTTTATAGATTTTGTGAAGTTTACGCTTAAAATCAGTGTTTGGTGCTTGTACATCAGTGTCATTCATCTATCATTTCCTCTGATTTTAGGGATTACTCATGGTTAAGGTTAGGTTTAGGTGTAGGGATATGGTTAAGAATATATTTTTGGAGTAAAATGTTGTTCCAGGGTCAACAAAATATGTTGACCTAGGAACACATCGAACTTGGCAAAATCAGGACGTGCTTTTGCAGTATTATGGTTAACGATTAATCGATTAATTGATCGTTAATTTAAACGACGATCGATCATGGAAATAATCGAAATTTGACATCCCTAATATATATATATATATATAAAAGACAGTTTAATCAAATGCACGCGCCTGGACCTAAGTTAACTTCCGGTCTGTGTTGTGTATATCGGTCTGGCTGCGGTGCCATCTACAAACGCAGTTAAAGGCAAGGTGATGAGTAAACTGAAGTTGGGCTCAGGTGGTTGTGCTGCGGGATGTGTTCCCATACATTTATTTATTTTTGGAGACTCGCCACAATTTTAAAACTGATCTTTTTTCAAAAAGGCTTCGTTAAATAAACATGAGTAACGTTACGTACTGCACGTTTAATAATTCCTAACATTTATATGTTTAAATATCAAAACGAGGCACAGGTGTTTTTATATCGCTGTATTTCTGAAGGAAGACTCGCATGTTATATGCCTGATAAAGCAGCGTGTGAGCGTACCAGCTCTGCTTTGTTTACAGCTGTTACTGGGGAAACCTCTATTTCTCGCACTTTATGTCTATGCTTTAAAACATCTCCTGCTGGCAAAGGATGAATTTGCCTTTTCATTAAGTCCGCCTGATCCACGCAGCAAACATTTTGTTTGTTATCAAAAAATATCTACTCTAGAGGGACTTGGCTGTTGTTATTGATTCTATTTGGAGTCTACCGGTTAGGTTAGGTCCACAAAAGCGCGCATGCGCAGTAACGTTTGTTTATGTTGTTGCCATTGAAACCGTCTATATATATATGTGTGTGTGTGTGTGTGTGTGTGTGTGTGTGTGTATAATGTATGTGTGTGTAAAATACATTTCTTTTAAATGTATAGCACAGTAATGAAGGCAGCAACATGTGGTAGATGGGACAGAACAAGAATCTATCATTGTGCTAATGTATTATAATACGAAAGGGAATGGCTCCTATACAGCGTGCAGCACGTAAACACAACCAGTGCGCAGAATGATGCACTTGAAGCAACACAGAGTCACAGCGTGTAGCATTACTCACAGAAATGTTCAAAACACCAAAGGAAGAGATATTGTTGTGTATTATATGTGTGCAATATTTTGAGCCTTTTCTTTTAACAGTTTTAAATATCAGTTATTGTGCGCTCTTGAAGAGAGTTTCATTGTTTTGACTGTAGTAACTAGGGCTGGGATGATACGCTAATCTGCCAATTCAATACTATCCCGATACTTGTGTGCCGATTCAATATATATTTATAATTATATATATATATATAATTTAGCATTGTGATTATAGTTATATAACTATTGCAATTCGTGACTTATCCAAATTGTCTGTAAAATGATGTTTGTTTCTGTAGATTTGAGGGAAAGATTAAAAACAAGGAGGACTGGGAATGACTGAAGGGATCTGACAGCAGTGAGGGAAGGAAGTAATCACCAGAATGGAAGTTCTTTGAGAATGTGTGCATTATTACAAGTTGAGTTTTCATTTAAATGTGGCAATGTACACAACTGGTCAAAAGTTTTAAATATATTTTAAAAGTTGAATGTATTTCTATAATGCACAGCTATATTTTCAGCATTAATTACTCCAGTCTTCAGTGTCACATGATCTTCAGAAATCATTCTAATATGATGATTTACTGCTCAATACATTTTTCTGATTATTATCAGTGTTGGAAACAGTTGTGCTGCCCAAACATTTTGTCTACACTACAGTTATATTTATTTATTATTTATTTTATTTATTTATTTTATTTGGGGGTGGTTGGCTAATAGCAAGAATGCATAAAATTGAAAACCAGTGGTAGAGAAGACTTTTGTAATTTTACAAAAGATTACCTTTTTTTCAATGTTTTGAACTTTGTGTTTTATAAAATAATAATGAAGAAAAAATTCAACTTTCCAGAAATGCTAAGTTTTCTTCCCCATCATTTCTAATATGGGGTGCGTTTCCCTAAAACCAACTTTGGTCACAAGTTCCTTCTTTACCAATAGAGTTCAGTGGAACTAACAACCGTAGTAAGCTAACTGCAGATGTGATTTACATCATGTATGTCATGAGCAGATGTACACTTTGATCTTAGCGGCAATAATGCGATTGGGTGCATGTAAATGCACTGATTTGTGATAATCAGCAATGTTTCCCGATCAGCATATCAGTATATGAAAAAGATCATGTGACACTGAAGACTGGAGTAAAGTTACTGAAAAATTCAGCTTTGCCTCATAATTATTTCAATAAATATCTTTAAGTATATTCAAAAAAGAGTATGAAAACTGTTATTTCTTTCTTTCTGTTTTCTTTTTTTTTTTTTTTTTACAATTACTTTAAAAATTTTTTTTTATCAAATTAATCTAGCCTTGGTGAGTAGAAGAGACTTCTCTTGAAAACCATAAAGAAAAGATTCCAGATTTTTGACTGGTTGTGAACATACATGAGCAACATTAACAAGATGATCCTCCCTTTCAGCTCAGAGAAGGATGTTGACAGCAGGCCCAGGATGAAGAAGAGGAGGAAGAACACGTTTAACAATTTTCTCATAAGCTTGCCATGTGTTATAATAAAAACAATGAACATGGCTACAGTAATATGCTAAATGTTATTAAAAGATTCCAGTTTGCAAGAAGTCTTGAGTGTCTGACTCTACACTAGAGGAACTCTTTTCTGAAGAAGATCAGGTGCTGAGAAGAAGCCTTGTTCTACAGCAAAACACTGCATCAAGCCTCCTGTCCTTCCCTCAGAAGAGCCTGTCTTCTGCTGCTGGGGTAAGAAACACACTCTTCCTCTTCTCTATCAGCTGTCCAGCACCTAACTCTGTCTGAAAGAGTCTTCTCCACAGTCAGTAATCACAGATCACAGATTCTTCTGAGAAAGTCGACATGCTCATTTTCTTAAAAAAAATTGTTTTTTCGGGTGGGACAAATAATACAGGAGAGATGCTAGAAATCCCTATATTGTTCATTTTTCATATCTTTACGCTTTATGAATGTTTTTCTTCTGAGAAGCTAAAAAATTATGGTTCTTTGGTAATTGTTATATTGTTTAGGTTTATCCTCTGATAGTGAGCACAGAGCCCTGATCATGACATGCAAGAAAAAGAAAGAAATCATGTCCATGATTTACTAATTCGTTCCCTCTATGTACTAAACGTGCACGATTACTTTTACATTTCATTGATTTGCTAAATCGTATGCACAATTTACTAATTCGTTCTCTTGATGTATAAATAGTGTACACATTTTAGCAAATCGAGGGAATGAAATAGAAAATTGTGCGCATGAATTAGCCTAAATTTTTTCCTGCATGTGGTGTAATTAAAGCACATCACCACCAGACATTTATACCAGGAGCCTCATATACGACGCTCACAGTTTTACTTTGTGCAGTATCTCGGTGCAGTATCTGCTGAATTGTTTCATATCTATTTATCATGTATTTTTTGTTGCACTAAATTATGTTGTATCAATAAGTTTACTGATAATCATTTTTACGTCATTAACCATCTCCCCATCTTTAAGACAAAAATGTTCTATTGTTTATATTGTGTAATCTATTAATTGATGTGTTTAGTTTTCTGTGCTCGTAACATTTTGCATGTTTAAAGAACAGGTGCGATGTTCAAAATGTTTTGGCTTCGTATTTGTACAAAGTAGTGCTGAATAAATATTGATTTGTGAATGAATGCAGTGTGTTTTTGTCTATTTTATATAAGAATGTAATGTTTTTGTATTTGTTTGCATTGCATGTATGTAATTAATGTATTAACTATGAATCCCCTATAATTAGATTACAATTAGATTTCATAAGGTTTATTTTTTGCACCAGAGATGGATTGAGTTTATTAGTTCTTTATGTATTTCAAGGTAATGGTGAGGTGAAAATATGAATTACAAATATGATCCTGTAATGTCACGTCCTCATAACGTGCCAGTTTGGTCGTCAGGACATACTCATCAGGTTCCAGCGACGTTCCACTATAACGTCGCCATGACGGATATGGGAATCACAAAGTTACGTCACTGGAACGTTATGTGGTACGTCGCTGAGACCAATATGGTATTTTATAGAAACGTCCTCATAACGTGACAGTTTGGTCGTTGGGACGTACTCATCACGTTCCAGCGACGTTCCACTATAACGTCGCCACGACGGATATGGGAATCACAAAGTTACGTCACTGGAACGTTATGTGGTACGTCGCTGAGACCAATATGGTATTTTATAGAAACGTCCTCATAACGTGACAGTTTGGTCGTTGGGACGTACTCATCACGTTCCAGCGACGTTCCACTATAACGTCGCCACGACGGATATGGGAATCACAAAGTTACGTCGCTGGAACGTTATTTGGGATGTCGCTGCAACGAATATGGTCTGGTCCAGTTACGTCGTCACAACGTAACTGTGTTAGCTGGGATGCATCAGATGACTGTCAAAGTTTATCTATGTTATTGTATCTGTCCCTATCCAAATAAACTTAACTAACTAACTAACAAAAAAAAAATGTGACCCCTTTAAGAGCTGCGCACTCCCTGTAAAACGGTATGCACTCTGTATGATAATTTATACAACCGCGACTCGAATCCCCCATGTATGCGGGTAATTTCTGTTTGGAAATCATTTTGTTTTAATCTTGTTTGTTTTGTTTTGGTAACGCTGTGGACGGTGGAACATGAGACGGACAATTTCCCGAGTTCGATTGGAGAAATAAAACGCGAGTCGTTGTTAAATGTCAATCGCCTCCGTGAGTCTGTCTGGCCTAATAACTTTGTGAGCTATCCATTTTTCCCCCCTCCTGACACAACGCGTTACAGATGGTAAATAGTTTTATTTATGAAAGGTTTGTATAGAGACCGTAAACATTTCAGTGTGATTACTTCCACATGGGTAAACATTCTGTTTACAAACAGAGCCTGAAGTCTGTGAAAATAACCAGGACTATGTCTTTTACAACCATGTCGTCACGGTTAAATCCGAAACAGGCTCTAAGCTTTTGAATAACCTTGATGTTATTCAAACAAGCTTCTTAAAACAAGATAGCCACATGAGACCTGTCTGTAAACATTCCAGCAATGTTCTCCGGACCACTCTTCTGAAAATTAGATATAACCTACTGTTTAGGATGAGCCGTGTCTGCACCGCAACTAAAGAGACTGAAATAAATGGACCCAACGCCAAATGACGAGAATAAAAGCTGATTCATATTTAAATTAGAAGTAATTTTAGCTAAACAACTAAAAACGTTTTGAACTACGTTTGAGACGGAGTTGGATATACGATGATCAAAACTATGACTGCGTATAAACCGCTTATCCATTCTAGATTATATAAGAATAGCCTACCATTATTAAAATAAGACAATTAGTTAAATATAAACAAGAACCGCCTGACAACTGATGTAAAGGGAGACTGTTTAAACTTTGAAGTAATATTGCTCCGTCGTGAGAGATTTAGTGCATTTAAAACGTTTTCTTGGCTTATCCACTTTGTCTTTTGCAGCGGACCGAAAGGAAATGACAGGAGCATGCGCTCACGCAGGCGGGGAGAGAGAGAGAGAGGGAGAAATAGAGGGTTCGCGATACTGATTTAGTTTAAACACGACAACATGTTGTGGACCTCATTGAGGAATCGTAGTGCTTGCACGCGGGAAACTTTCAAAATAATGTTTGGGGAATTTATATTTTTACTGGTTTATTCGCAGTTTATTAATAAGTTTAGACTTGTTTTATATAACCGTCATATTAAATGCATAAACACACCCACACACACACACATGATCTCACGATCTGTTAAAATCATTTATTATATTTATTCTTCATCAAAACGTACTTTTTTTATCACAGTTTACACACACACACACATACACACACACAGAGTGAGAGCGCGCGCTCGAACATTCCAGGCTGCAACCTGATACCGCGGTCGCGAAACACACAGACACGTCCAGAAGAGCCCGGATATGGAAACGATCCATAATATCTTCAAACAAATTCTTCAGGGGAACTCATTCATCACTTGGTCGCTGAAAAAACAACATCACCTCCTGGAACTCAAAGCATGACGGATCAATTTCACGCATGCCGGAGGGTCGCATCTGGACATAATTCATAGGTCAAAGGGCACATCTGGACATAATTCATAGGTCAAAGGGCACATCTGGACATAATTCATAGGTCAAAGGTCTCATCAATCATTATTCTTGACATAAGCCATCGTATATTGACTACTTAAAGGTTTATGAAACATTAGCCAATAAAGCATTTTTTTAAACAACAGAACTTAAAGTTGTGAACTAAAATATTACTTCAACCTGTTACGACCCTATAGTTTTTGTGTTTTGGTTTGTGTGTGTCTGCCCAGGTTGCTGCTGATTGGTTCCTGCAGACTCATTGCTGTTGCCCTCTGATTGGTCTTCGCCCCTTTAAAAGACATGACAGCATTTCCTTTAGGGGGGGCGGCCATTTTGTGAACCATGCTGTTTGTATGGTGCTTGTGTTGTTTTACCCCCATTTGTTGGATATTTCTCTGAGCTTGATGTTTCTTTGTAAATCTTATTTTGAATATTGTAAATAGTTTTGGGAAAGTAGGGAGTTAGACGCCACCTTTTGTTTTTGTAACGTTTGGGTCTCTGTTTTTGGATTAGGTAGTTAGGTTAAGAGAATTGTATTTTTGTTTTTTTATTTTTAATTTTGGATAGGTAATTTAGAGGGTTTAATATTTAGAACATTTTGTTTATTATTTTGGCACTGTCAGCTCCTGAAAGTGAACTCCCAAATAAAATTCAAAAGAAGTTTATGGTTCACGCTTGTTTTTTCCCATGTTACGCTCTACCCCTAGACATGGCGTAACACAACCATACAGTATGTGAAAAAATTAAATGCATACTTTTCATAACATTTCATTATTCATAAAATGCATAACGTTTCTGGTGTTTGGATTTGTACTTCAATATAGCGAGCTCTGTGAGGCAGGAACAGCCTTCAGCAAACGCTATGTTCACAAATAACAATGATTTTTGTAAAATAATGATTCATTATCATTTGATAATTTGTTATCATCATTATGGTCTTGTGAAAATAATAATATGGGCTGCGAGAAAATAATGAATACAAAGAGTAGTGCTGCTGAGTGCAGGCATGTTTCATCCCAGTAACACACCGTTCCTCAGAGCCAAAAAACAGAATGAATTCAGTTCAGCTGGAGGCGGTTGGGTTTTTGGGGGTAGTTATGCATGGCTTGTGGGGGTCGAGATAAAGGTGTGAATTGTTTTTTCATATGGACAGTGTCTTATGAGGCTTTCACTTGCTGAACTGGTTTATATAGGACTGTTGTTTTGGTTATAGATTAAAAAATGGTCTGCCCCCACGTAAGATTTTTCTAGTTCTAGTCGTTCGTTTGTTATATTCAAGTAATCGGAGGTTTATATTAAATTTACATAATCAAATCTTAATATATTCCGCACTCAAACACATGCATTAAGTTTGAAACAAAGCACATGCAAATGTAGCCAAATTATTGTAAAAAGAGACATTTTAATTATTTATTAATAAACAATTGTTTGCTTGTCGGCTGCAGGATGAAATTCACAGTGCTTGCTTCTCCGACGAGAGAAATGCAACATTCACAGATTACACAAATCGTTTTCGTTTAAAAAACATTTCAAGCTTTCTGTAGATATTTTAATGTATGTGAGACACCACAATATTATGTTAATTAAAAAATTATAAATTCATTATCAGGAAAAAATTTAAGTGATGAGATCAATAATGCATTCAAACAAATGTTAATCTTACAGTGCTACTACATTATCAGTAGGCTATTTGATTTTGAAATCTTGAAGAAGTTAATCGATCTGTTTAGATAAAATAACTGACAAAAATGTACTGTTATTTTCATCACAAACAAAATTTTCACAGCAGAAAGCAGCAATTCAAGATTTCATGCTTACAATGTTATTAGTTTGGCATGTGATATAGGAAAAAAGTTTACACAAAATAGCTTAAGCCACTTTGAAACTCTCTTTTTTATTATTATTTTATATGCTACGTTATGAACATAACATTTCAAACATACTGAAATACTTCATTCACGGAGTGAATATTAACTTTTTGATGTGGGGCACAGATGACAACTCTCGTGTCTGGTGTAGACAAACAGAAAGTGTCTGCTCTATTTACAAATAAGTTCTATAAGAAAAAAAAAACTAAACGGCATAACAAGATGGAAATATAGACTAGAAAATATATTAACAGGTCCTCCGTCCATGACACTGACTCACTGCTGAGCTGCCAGTTTTAATCTTAACAGCTCTTAACGCCGAGTGGATGGTTAGATGCATGATGGGCTAGTATTAAATAAATAAAAATAAAGGTCTTTCCAGTGTTAAGGTAATAACATTACTGTTTTTTAATCATCTTGTTACAGTTATAAATTAGACTGCTAAATGAATGATAAAGAACTATGTTAAAACTTGTTTTGTAAAATTTCTTGGTCATTTGAATATTGATTTAAAAATCGGTTTAAATTATAAATCAGATTTTTTATTGCCCAACTTTAAGTAAAGAAGGTTCCCTTTAAAATCACTTCAGTTGTAAATTACTAAAGCTATTTTTTACATCTTGTGTATTGTGTAGAACTTGAGTTTAATTGTGAGGACGGTTTATTAATCCATCCATTCTTTAGAGTTTCAAAGATTTAATCATGCAGGTTTAATTTTATTCATTTCTTGTTTTAGGCTAAATTAGGTTTTATTAACAAGTTCAGGAGGAGCACGTGCAGTTGCCATGGAACCATCACCAGTATCCCAAAGTATCTGAACACAGATCCTATCAGGTGCGGATGTAGACCTTTCCTCTCTTCTCCCTCTACTCCCCGCAGCGGAACCAGAACGCCAAATAGATTGCGGTGATTTCTCAATTACCCTGAAAAACACAAACACTCACTTATCTCGTGTTCTTTCATTTTCTGAATTTGCAATTGAATTTTCCCGTTTCACTGATATCATCTGTTCAGCTTTCCCCCACAGGCGGTGCAAACTGAACGATTATCAAGCAATCATAGCCGAGCTCGCGCTGTCCTATGGGGGTGGGCACTTCTACACCTGCCAAAAACATTACTTGCGCAGTTTGCAGGTCAGTGACGCACTCAACTGCATTGTGCCCACAGGTTAACCCTTCCTCTCTTCCCTACGTGGGAACAAACACCGCTAAATCCACCAGCTACGTGCCTCAGGCAGCAACCACCCACACAAACCAGGACTCTCCTTTCGACGAAAGTCGACAGCCCTGTAATCATTTAAACAATGGTAAATGTAACAGAGCGCGCTGCCAGTTTATGCATATCTGTAGTTTCTGTGGCGGCGCTCATGCCCGCATATTTTGCGCATGCACTTCGAACTAGCTCATCACCCGGATGCTGAATTTACTCATTATCTGCTGTCAGGCCTAAAAAACGGCTTTAAACCCGGCTTAGAGTGCCCAATCTCCCAGAACATCACATGTAATAATCTTCAATCTGCCCTCATAGAACCTGCAGTCCTAAACAAACTGATCAAAAAAGAAGTTGAGTCAGGCTTCATGATCGGCCCGTTTGACAATCCTCCATTTGATCTGTTTAGTATTAGCCCCATTGGAGTGGCTACAAGAAAATTCTCGGTTAAAAAAAATGCCTAATAATCGATCTGTCAGCCCAGCACAATTCCCCGTTCCCAAGCATAAACAGCTTGATCCCTCTCGATGAATTTTCGCTTAAATACCACGACATAGATCAGGCTATCGACATAATCAAAATCGTAGGTCGGGTGCTTGTTTTGCAAAAATTGACATTACATCTGCTTTCAAAGTAACGCCCATCCATCCAGATTCATGGCATCTATTTGGAGTTTGCTGGCTCAGGAAATATTATTTTGCAGTGCGTTTAACTTTCGGTTGCAAAAGCAGCCCTAAAAGTTTCGACATGCTATCAGAAGGCGTCTGCTGGATTTTGGCGAACAACTACGCCATTCCCCACCTCATTCACTTGCTAGACGATTTTTTTGTAATCTCACCTCCCGATCCCAGCTGCGCACATCCTCACAGTCCAAAATGTTTTTTCTGAGCTAGGAATTCCTATCGCAGAGGAAAAAACCATGGGCCCTGCTACATCCATTGAGTTCCTAGGAAATTAATTTGGATTCAGACAAATTCCAAGCATCCTTGCCCAAAGAGAAAATTGACAGAATAATTCTCGTCTCTTCTGCTTTCCTTGAAAAATCTAATTGTTCAAAACGCGAACTCCTATGAATGGTCGGACATTTAAACTTTGCAATGCGCATCATTCCGCAGGGCCACCCCTTCATATCGCATCTCCTCTCACTCGCGTCCTCCATTCACTTCCTAGAGGAACTCATTTCTATAACTCAAACATGTCGCGATGAACTCAGGCTATGGTTAACATTTCTAAACCAGTGGAACGGCCTATCCTTTTTCTACAACAACTTGGTTTCGTCCCTGACCGATATCCAACTGTACACAGATGCTGCCCCCTCAATCGGTTTCAGGGGATTTTTTTCAAGGTCATTGATTTGCGGCACTGTGGCCACCGCAGCTCCAGGACATATCTCAATCCTCAGCTCTATTCGAGCTCTACCCTCTCATAGTAGCTTTTCTGTGGGGGAAAGAATGGGCTGCTAGTAGCATTTTAGTGCATTGCATTAACAAAGGCCGTTCCCATTCACCTGCTCTGATGCCACTGTTATGGCGTCTCACCTGGATTTCAGCTTGCGACCAATTCATTATAATTGCTAAACACATCTCTGGGTCAGAAAACCAAATCGCTGACTCCCTGTCTCGTTTTCTGTTTCAGAAATTCAGGACGCTGGCTCCAGAGGCGGATCAATTCCCAACTCCAGTACCTCGCTATTCAGAACTAATATTCCCGTAACCCACCCATTAAAACCCCTGCTTGACACATCGCTCGACACTATCCTCCAAGCAGTTTCTCCCAGAACCCTCCAATCATACGTGACTGCTTGGAGATGTTTTAAAACATTCCACGTCTCTTATAACATGCCTTTCCCTGATTTTTCTCTTCTTTCAGTCACCTCTTTTATTTCCTACATTAATAGCATTAAGGGCCTTCAAGTCGGGTCCATCAAAGCTTACTTGAGCGGCATCCAGTTTTTCCATAAATGTACGGCGCTTCTTCCCCTAAGATAAACAACTCACAAACCTCCCTCCTGATCAAAGGGATTCAAAGATCCTAGCCCACCCGTCCCGAAGCTAGACAACCCATAATGCTAGACATTCTCACTAAATGTATTCGCGCCCTCCGCACAGGCTACCAGCCCATCAGTACCGCTCGCACACTCGACGCTGTTTATCCTAGCCTTTTTTGGTTTTCTCAGATGCTCGGAACTCGCCATCACTTCCAAATTCGACCCAAAAATCCACCCCACCATATCAGACTTATCAGTAATAGATTAAACAAAGACAGACCAAACCAAAAATGTAATTTCATATACATTTTTAATCTCTCATCGCCAATCCAACCATATCAATCAATCAATCAATCACCTTTATTTATATAGCGCTTTAAACAAAATACATTGCGTCAAAGCAACTGAAAAACATTCATTTGGAAAACAGTGTCTCAATAATGCAAAATGATAGTTATAGGCAGTTCATCATTGAATTCAGTTATGTCATCTCTGTTCAGTTAAAATAGTGTCTGTGCATTCATTTGCAATCAAGTCAATGATATCGCTGTAGATGAAGTGACCCCAACTAAGCAAGCCAGAGGCGACAGCGGCAAGGAACCGAAACTCCATCGGTGACAGAATGGAGAAAAAAAACCTTTGGAGAAACCAGGCTCAGTTGGGGGGCCAGTTCTCCTCTGACCAGACGAAACCAGTAGTTCAATTCCAGGCTGCAGCAAAGTCAGATAGTGCAGAAGAATCATCTGTTTCCTGTGGTCTTGTCCTGGTGCTCCTCTGAGACAAGGTCTTTACAGGGGATCTATATCTGGGGCTCTAGTTGTCCTGGTCTCCGCTGTCTTTCAGGGCAGTAGAGGTCCTTTCTAGGTGCTGATCCACCATCATGTCTGGATACGTACTGGATCCGGGTGACTGCAGTGATCCTCTGATCTGGACACAGACTGGATCTGGTGGCCACGGTGACCTCGGAACAAGAGAGAAACAGACAAATATTAGCGTAGATGCCATTCTTCTAATGATGTAGCAAGTACATAGGGTGTTATGTGAAGTGTTTCCGGTTTACCTAATTAATGCAGCCTAAAAAAACCTTTAACGAATTTGGATATTAAAAGCATATTAGTATGTTATGTGTATGCCAGGTTAAAGAGATGGGTCTTTAATCTAGATTTATACTGCAAGAGTGTGTTTGTCTCCCGAACAATATTAGGTAGGTTATTCCAGAGTTTAGGCGCCAAATAGAAAAAGGATCTGCTGCCCGCAGTTGATTTTGATATTCTAGGTATCATCAAATTGCCTGAGTTTTGAGAACGTAGCGGATGTAGAGGATTACAATGTAAAAGGAGCTCATTCAAATACTGAGGTGCTAAACCATCCAGGGCTTTATAAGTAATAAGCAATATTTTAAAATCTATACGATGTTTGATAGGGAGTCAGTGCAGCGATGACAGGACTGGGCTAATATGGTCATACTTCCTGATTTTAGTAAGAACTCTTGCTGCTGCATTTTGGACTAGCTGTAGTTTGTTTACTAAGCGTGCCGAACAACCACCCAATAAAGCATTACAATAATCTAACCTTGAGGTCATAAATGCATGGATTAACATTTCTGCATTTGAAATTGAGAGCATAGGCCATAATTTAGATATATTTTTGAGATGGAAAAATGCAGTTTTACAAATGCTAGAAACGTGGCTTTCTAAGGAAAGATTGCGATCAAATAGCTCACCTAGGTTCCTAACTGATGACGAAGAATTGACAGAGCAACCATCAAGTCTTAGACAGTGTTCTAGGTTATTACAAGCTGAGTTTTTAGGTCCTATAATTAACACCTCTGTTTTTTCTAAATTTAGCAGTAAGAAATTACTCGTCATCCAGTTTTTTATATCGAATATGCATTCCATTAGTTTTTCAAATTGGTGTTTCACCGGGCCGCAAAGAAATATAGAGCTGAGTATCATCAGCATAACAGTGAAAGCTAACACCATGTTTCCTGATGATATCTCCCAAGGGTAACATATAAAGCGTGAAGAGTAGCGGCCCTAGTACTGAGCCTTGAGGTACTCCATACTGCACTTGTGATCGATATGATACATCTTCATTCACTGCTACGAACTGATGGCGGTCATATAAGTACGATTTAAACCATGCTAATGCACTTCCACTGATGCCAACAAAGTGTTCAAGTCTATGCAAAAGAATGCTGTGGTCAATTGTGTCAAACGCAGCACTAAGATCCAACTAATAGAGAGATACACCCACGATCAGATGATAAGAGCAGATCATTTGTAACTCTAAGGAGAGCAGTCTCAGTACTATGATACAGTCTAAATCCTGACTGGAAATCCTCAAATATACCATTTTTCTCTAAGAAGGAATATAATTGTGAGGATACCACCTTTTCTAGTAACTTGGACAGAAAAGGGAGATTCGAGATTGGTCTATAATTAACTAGTTCTTTGGGGTCAAGTTGTGGTTTTTTTATGAGAGGCTTAATAACAGCCAGTTTGAAGGTTTTGGGGACATATCCTAATGACAATGAGGAATTAATAATAGTCAGAAGAGGACCTATGACTTCTGGAAGCACCTCTTTTAAGAGCTTAGATGGTATAGGGTCTAACATACATGTTGTTGGTTTAGATGATTTAACAAGTTTATACAATTCTTCCTCTCCTATAGTAGAGAATGAGTGGAACTGTTCCTCGGGGGGTCTATAGTGCACTGTCTGATGTGATACTGTAGCTGACGGCTGAATGGTTGCAATTTTATCTCTAATAGTATTTTAGAAGTAAAGTAGTTCATAAAGTCATTACTGCTGTGGTGTTGGGAAATGTCAACACTTGTTGAGGCTTTATTTTTCGTTAATTTAGCCACTGTATTGAATAAATATCTGGGGTTATGTTTGTTTTCTTCTCAAAGAGAAGAAAGGTAATCAGATCTAGCAGTTTTTAATGCTTTTCTGTAGGATATGTTACTTTCCCGCCAAGCAATACGAAAGACCTCTAGTTTTATATTCCTCCAGCTGTGCTCCATTTTTCGTGCTGCTCTCTTTAGGGTGCGAGTATGCTCATTATACCATGGTGTCAAACTGTTTACCTTAACCTTCCTTAAGCGTAAAGGAGCAACTGTATTTAAAGTGCTAGAAAAGAGAGACCATACCATACCAGTCAATTCTGGCATATTCGCAATGGAGAAGCTCTCAGGCCAAATCTCCTCTGGAACCCCTATTCATAGAAGAATCCAAAAAACCTGTGACACGTTTTTGCTTCCAGAAACACCTCAAAGACTTTCTCCAACAGTCAGGCATTCCAGTAAAGAATTTTTCAAGTCTCTCATTCCGTATTGGGGCAGCAGCCCCAAAAGGCCTCTCCCAACAGTAGATCCAAGCCCTTGGGAGATGGTCTTCAGATGCTTTCCATAGCTATATCAGGACCAACCGATTCCACATTAAAAAAGCTCACCAAACCATCATTAAATGAGAAGGGGGAGAAGGAGAAGAGAAGAGGAGGAGAAAAAACATAAAAAAACCACATTTGGTCTCGCAGCGAGAACTTTCCCGGTAGAGCTCTTACGTTTTTTTCTTTCATCCAGTGAGCTTTTGATCTCACAGCGAACGCAGTGTGAGAAAATCTCCCACTCAAGCTCTCATTTTCCTCTTTCCTGTTTTCTCTTTTTTGTCCAGCGAGCATTTGGTCTCACAGCGGATGCAGCGAGAACTTCCCGGTAGAGCACTTATGTTTTCTCTTTCGTCCAGCGAGCATTGGGTCTCACAGCAGACACAGTGTGAAAAAATCTCCAGGTCAAGCTCTCATTTCCCTCTTTCCCGTTTTCGCTTTCTATCCAGCGAGCATTTGGTCTCACTGTGGACGCAGTGAGAACTTTCCCAGTAGAGCACTTACTTTTTCTCTTTCGTCCAGCGAGCATTGGTCTCACAGCGGAGAAAGGCACAAACTCGCCTGATCGGTCACTCCAAATTACAATTGCTCCCCTTTGCAGGCCAGCAGGGCCTGTCAGTCCAGGTACAGTGAGCCGCCATCACGGGCTTTAGTTCGGCGGCTGTCCCCTGCTCTTTAGCTTTCTGGGGGGGGAGTACTCTGGGTTTGGGCCGAACTCTGAGCTCGGAGCCCTCCCTCCGGACAGCAGTGCAAAATATGCATTAAACTTTACCCCCTCAATTGTATGTAAGTGTGAACTTGAGAAATAGGCATAAATAATGGGAACAAAATTTTACAGTGCTTCACAAACATGCAACAATTTCTTAATCAGTTTACAGACAAATGTCTTTTTCCCAATAAGTTATGTCAAAATAAAAGACCGGTAACGAATAACAAAAATGCATGTTGTTTTATTAAAGGAAAAAATATATCTATATTTAAAATATAAATTAAAATGTAGACATAATATATGAAAATATTGACATTTTGCATATTAATCGATGTAGCTCACCCTCCTTAAATAGGCTACCACTTTTAATGCTCCAATGCAAAGTAAACCACAATTTCTTTTGAATAATATAACGCATAATTAATATAATATAAATAATACTGCACACCTTTTAAATGTGTCAAATCTAAAATATGGTTTAATACCATGTAGCTTAGAGAAAATATAAGCACAGACTCAGGCACAGGCTTGACATTTATCCTGCTTGAATTCGTTCTAAGAAATGCACATAACTTCAAAAATTCCAAACTTTCATCTGTGAATATTAAATATTAAATATATTAAATATTTTAACTACGGTGTTTTTCTTTTATTTTCTCTGACTGAAGCCATCAAATCTAACACATCAGTGAAGCAAAACTGACGTCTATAAGCGAAAATGTGCTTTGATGCGCTTGTTTGATAACTTGTGGTTAAAGCGCCACTCAGCGGTCAAAGACTGCAAATGCACTTTATACCGCCGGCGCGGCGGTACGTGCGGTGGTAAAAAGGGCCTTTTGAATGTCTACTTACTGTAGCAACACCAGAAGTTAATACTGACAACATAAAATGCATATTAAAGTATTTAGGCTACTAAAGTATGTGTGAGTGACTTATTAAAATAAAATAAAACAACACCTAGTTTTAAAGTAACTCGTATACATATATTTATCTAAAGATCCTGAAACAGTCCGTGCAGCAGCAGTCCATGTTCCTAGGGTTAGGTATAGAATACCAAAAAGAAAATATAATCATCTGTCAGTTTATACTACAGAAATGATTGCCATATTTTTGGTTCTTCAGTTCAGTGGGTTGAACACGTTAATATACCTAAAGTAGTCATATGTTCAGACTCATTTTCAGCACTATCAAGTTTAAAGAGTGAAAATGACTGACAAAAATGTCTTGTCTAGTTGAAGATTTGCCAGAGTTTGTTCAGAATACAAACAAAAATAAATATTTATTTTGAATGTATACCTGCACATATAGAAATAGAAGGTAATGAATTAGTGGATCAGATAAAAACATTAAAATGTCAGACATCAAATTTAATACTCCAATGAGTAAATTAGAAATAAAAAGGGCTAAAAAAAAAAAAAAACCCATAAAGATACATGTCAAATAAAATGGGGTGGTGAGAATAAAGGAATTTATATAATATTCAAAGAACAGTTGGAAATGAAAGGAGAATTTTGGGGACAGAAAGGAAGACAGCATAATATCTCGCCATAGAATTGGACACATTGCACTTAATATAGAAATAAATCAGATCTAATTCTAGAAATTGTTAAATAAAGGTGTTACTGTAGAAATGTTTCATTGATTAAGTATCTCAAAGAGTTGACAAACAGGTTTTAAAGAATCATTACTAAGTTTATTATTATCATTACCATTAATTTTATTTTATTTTTGTATTTCTTTTATCTCTTATGTTTGAGTTAGTTTTCATTAACGTCAATGCTCCACATTCCTGCCCTGTAGGCGGCGGTAAATGCACCTAAAGCTTTTGCCAAAGAAGAAGAAGTGGTTTGAGTGGGACCGGACGTAAGAATTTTGAGTGTGTCAGCGGTGCTGTGAGGTCGATTTACCGGAGACGTCGCAAACCTTGCTGGGGGATCTTTTTTTCTTTTGCTTAACTCTCTGTCAGTAACAGTCTAGATTTTTAAAATTGTAGTTAGTGGTAGAGTACGACATAGTTTTGACAAGTATCTTGTGCTGGTGTTTTAAAGACGGGGTCTGATGTATTTTCTTCAAGATCAACAGTCACAAACAGTTTTTGCGACTCAACAGTCGCAAAAACAAAGTCTCTGATGCCAAACGAGGAGTTTGCTTTCTTAAACCATCAGTTCTCCGTTCCCATAGTATATGCTTCCCTTCTGAAACCACCACCCAAGTTACTCTTCTGCCTTCCTTTACAAAACCTTCCAGCCCTTCACCATATATTAACCCCCCACCACCAACACCACGTAGTCACTAACTTTCAGAATGTAACTGCCCCCAGACAAGACAAGACAAAAAAATTATGCTCTACCGTTTCTTCCTGGCCGCAGCCAACTGGGCACTTTAGTGACTTCCCTGAGCCATGTCTGTATAGACGCTCCCTCACAGGCAGCCAACCTAGTGCTGCCAACCAATTTAAATATTTACAAAACCCAGTCAAATAATTAGGCTTCAAAATGACCCAACCCACTCTATATGACTGCAAACTTTCTCTGCCTCTGCTATTAGTTTGTCCCTCAATCTACTGTACAGCTGGCTATGCTGAAGGATCAAAGATTGCTTCAAACACCATAGTTTCCCCACTATGAGATCTACCACCCTCTGATAATAGGTCAGACTATTTGTTGACCATGGCATTGTTTCCCTCCATGAGCTAATAGAGCTCAGAAAAGCCAGCCAAAACTGGTCCAAAATCTTTGCTTTATGCACTGCCTCTTGCGTTGCAAATCGGGCAGAAGAGGAAAGGAAGACTGCATCCAATTTTAAGGGAATACAAGGAACTCCCCTTCCTCCCTCCTTCACATGGCAGTACATCTGTGTCCTCGCCACCATTTCAGTACCGTTAATCCAAAGAAAATAATAAAACAGCCTCTCCAACTTCCTACCATACCAAAAAGGTACCGGAAAAATAGAGGCCAAATAATTCAAACTTAGAAGTAGGTCTGGCCTCACTTCTTCCAGCCTACCCCACATTGATAGCCCCCTTAACCTCCACCTAGTTATATTTGCTTGCGCAGCTTTGAACATAGCCACCCAGTTCTCGCGAGCACTGTTCTTTCTGAAAAACCTATTTTCAAACCTTCTGCACAAAAAAATATACTCACCTGGCATTACTGTTCTGTCTGCCCACTCGCCTGCAAACATTACAGAAGACTTACCCGTGAACCTGAGGCCTCCCACAAGCCTTTAAGTATTTTGCATGCTGTCTCAAAATCCAGATCTGAGGTTAGGAACAATGTCATATCGTCTGCATATGCAGACACATTTGCATATGTACCTCTGCCTCCAGGTAAATGCATGCCCATCAACGAATCAGCTGCCCTCAAGGCTGCCATCAGGGGCTCTAGAGACAAAACATAAAGCAGAGGCGACAAAGGGCACCCCTGTCGAATCCCACTCAACTGATCCACCCTCTCTGAATTATATCAATTTATCTCTATCCCCCTTGAAACCCTAATATATAACAGCTTTACCCAATGACCTGAAGACTGGGCCAAACCCCATACGCCAAACCGTGGCCATTAAAAAAGCATGACTTTTTTAAAAAAAGCTTTATCCTGGTCCAGGCTTAAAATCGCTAGGGGGAGCTGCCTCTGTTCTGCCCAGTAAAAAGTGTCTCCCACCAAAGTTACGTTTAAACCACCTGACCTACCAGGTACTCCACAAGTTCCTTGTAATCAGTTGTTAACAAGGTTATTGACCTCCAGTTTGTTAGCTCTCCCTTGTGACCTTACTTCTATATCAATGTCACTAAACATGTCCTCATTGGAAGCGGCAAGCTCTCCTCTTTTTATACTTTCCTGATAGACACGGACCATCTCAGAACCTATCCAGGGCAAAACTGTCCTATAAAACTCTGCCGGGAGTCTGTCACACCCAGGGGCCATGCCCCCTTTGAGTGAAGATATCGCAAAGCTTACCCTCTCCTCCTCTTCTGGATTTTTCTCTAATGCATCCAAGTACTTGTCTACAGAGCAACCTGTAGAACCTTTACAACTACATAGCTCCCCGTAAAAACCCTCAACAACTCTTAACATTCAGTTGTTTCCACCACTCCATCCTTCCTCAAACCCTCTATGAAACTATGCTGTTGCCGGGCTCCACATAGTGGAAAAAAATCTTGTCGGCCTTTCTTCTAAAAGGTATTTTTCACACCTGATCACAACAAAAATGACTTGGATTCATTCCAGTAAAAATCCTTTATAACGCCCTGACGTTATATCGCCCTAGTCCACCCATCTGTTGTCCCCAATGCACCCTCTGCATATAGCAATTGCAGCTCCCCAGACCACCTACCTACTTTAGCCTGCCTGCACCTCACCTTCTCTCTACCCTAACTATGACAAAAAAACTCACACGTTCTTTAAAACCTTCCAACCATGCAGCATGAGTCTCAAGCAGACCCCACAGGTTTTTCCACCCAGCCACTAAATTATAGAGAGCTACACAGAAGGTTCTGTCCTTCATAAAGAAGGTGTTAACTGTCCACACTCCCCTCTCTTCATGCCCCTGACCTCTGCCCACACCCCCACTAAACAGTGATCTGAGCCCCACATTGAAAGGAGACTTGCAAAGAAAACCCAGCAATCAAAAGTGCTAATTCTTTACCTGAATCATTATCAAGGGACATATTGAAATCCTCTCCCATAATCAGCAATCTGTTTGTATACAAGACTGGTGCCAAATTATCTAAAAAAAAACCTTCCTATCCCCTAACTTACTTGGTTCTTACAACATTAACAAAACAAAAATCCACCCCCCTCCACCTGGCATCCACCACTACAGCTCTTCCCAGAATCACCACTTTAGCAGACTCAATTATGAATTCTCAGGAATAAAATAAAATGTCCACCCCATCCAATCAAACATTCCCTACTCCCTAATAGGAAGACCCCACCTCCCAACCCACTGAAAAAACTAAAAACAACACATTTTCCTTGTAAATGTCATTCTTGTAAAAACACAAACACCAAAAGGAAACATCTTAAAAGAAAGTTAAATTAAGTCCTCCTCTGTAATGGTTTAAGTTCCCTTAAAAAAAAAAAAAAAAAAAAAAAAAAAACACATAAAAAATAGCAAAAGGAAGAAACCTTGATTCACTCTTCCAAAATTGACATATTCCCCTTACCCAAGCTCTTCTTCCCTCTACCTTTCTAACTGATACTTCAATTCATTCCTCCCCTTCTCCCCACCCCACTCCTCTTCATTCCATTTGTCCGCCTCCCTCATCCCCCATCAAAATTGATTTAACTTTTCTCAAGACCCCTTCGTTTTCCTTTTTCCCCTTTGCCCCTTCATCCCCTGAACACTTCCCCTCAATATCCGTCTCACCTCCCTCTTCCCAGTCTTGTCTGGTTCCCCATTCTTGAGTCTAAAATTTGCTGCATTTCCTCTGTCTTTAACCAGTCCCATCCTCAAACTGCCTCCGTCGCCTTGTGCTGAATGTCAACATGGGTCAAGGCTTGTCTTCTTGCTGCTGGCCCCCGCTACTTGACGGCTCTGCTACCTCCTGCTCTGTCTCCTCATAGATACCACAAAGTACCTCTGCCACATCTGTTTCATACCACACTTGTGACGTTGCCATCTGATGCTCATCTTCCTTACCTCCTCTTTGTTCTGACCCATCTCCATCTTTTTCTCCCTTGAGTATTTTCTGAGGTTAAAACTTGAGGGCCCCGCCTTCTGGCCATCTCCTTCCTCTGATACGTTGATCAGCAGACTTTAAAAATCTGCTTGCAAATCCTGTCCTCCTTTAAAGAGGCTGGCAAAAGATATCTGCCTACTATGGCACCCTCTGTACAAATGATCATTTTCCCCAAATAGGCTCCAGGTTTTTGGCTCTGGACAGTCTGTGGCCACGTGCTCCATCGATCCACAAAAACGGCACCACTGGCCTGCACAATCTGACTTCACATGCCCCTGAGCACCACACCTTCTGCAGTACATCTTGAATAGGATGTACACCTAATCTTAGCCAAAAGGCTGAAAAGCAATGCTGTGATGAAGCCCGACATAGCAAAGCCCTTGTCGGTGTTGGTAAGTCTGGGAGACTTTAAACGCTGGGGCATGGTAGTACCCTTCCTCGTCTGCTACGTCACCGTGTCTCACCCTGATCGGCCAGATGGTGGCTTATGTCATCCGAGTCATTGAGTCGAGCCAAATGATATTTTGGATTTTGTAGAAAACAAAACTTTTTTTGCAAACTAGCACCAGGTATTTGGCCCAGTCCCCCCAAAGCAGCACAGAAATACTCTCTGGATTCTGACTGCCAATAATCATCCATGTGTTGCCCTATAAGAAATTTAAGTTTCAAATATCTGCTTTAATATTTTTGGTAAATATTCTCAAGTTAAAATGTGAAGTTCATAATTACTTTTTCATTGTCTACCTCATTTGTAAAAATTATATTTTTTGTTTCATGTGATGAAGTCACTTCCTGTTTAGTCACTTCCTGTTAGTGTTCCCAGTTCTGCTTGAAAAACAATGAGACAGCCATGGTGTGCTTTCTCTAATAATCCATTGCATCCACTTAAAAGCATCATAGAGGCAATGCTGTAAGTTAATTAATATGACATTAGATATGTTAAAGATCACATATTAGTGTCCCTTTACGCCCATGCATGTTCTCTCACAAGGATCAGCTAATAATGGACAGGACTTTCATCATAACCCGGTACTCATGTATTCTAAAGCTGTATGGGTAGAGGTACACAAGATTTGTGGAGCATCTCCTTTAAGACAACCATATGCCAATATTTACAAATAAGGGATTGTATTACCAAAGGTAACTTTCCTCAAAGCACAAATGCAGTGGTGGAGTTTTTAAAATTGTCTGGTACAGCACATAGAACAGCTGTTTTCTACAAATTATTTAACAATTTAAAAAAAAGAGATATGTGAAAATTTAAGGACCATCTGGCAGAGAGATCTGAGTTGTGTCATTAGTAAAGAAGATTGGTGCAAAGTTCTGTCACATTCCACTAAATATATAAGAGAGGCCAGGGGTAAATTTACTCAGTACAAATTAATACATAGATGGTACTTCACTCCTTCTAAACTTCACAGAATGGGAATTATGCCTAATAATATATGCTGGAAATGCAGCTCAGATCCAGGGACATTTCTGCATGCTATTTGGGAATGTAGGACAGTTTACCCCTTTTGGCATAGAGTACTGGACAGTATAGGAAGGTGGATCGGCTTGACAATACCCATGTCACCAAGATTGTGCTTATTAGGGGATCAGTCTGTGTTACCAGGAGTTTTGAAATATGATTTTGTGGTTATAAAGGTGGGGGTGATTACAGCTGCTCGAGTGATTCTCAGTGTGTGGAAGGATCCATCTTCTCCAGAGTTTAACAGGTGGAAGGAAAATATGCTGAAAATTGTGTCATATGAAAAATTCTTGGCTAGGATTAATGATGATTTGGAGGGTTTTGACAAATCTTGGGGACGGGTTTTTGACTGAGATCGATGGAATTTTTATTGTTTAGTGCGCTTCTCTTTTGTTAAGTCTATTATTTTTGTGGAGTTACATGTATAGGCACTTTATAATTAGATTTTAGTGTACCTTCTTATTTTTACATGTGTGTATGTCTGTAGGGATTATTGATATCAGGCCCAAAATGTAAATGTGAATTATTCATGCGTTTGGAAGCTGTTTTTTTTTTTTTTTTTTTGTTATGGGTGTTTTGGTTTTATTTTGTAAAAAAAAATGTTACAAATAAATAAAGACTTCAATTAGAAAAAAAGATCACATATTATCGATAATTTTGTAAAAAAAAAAATGATGTTTTGATAAGTTGCTAAAATTTGTTAACCATTGTGTACAAGCTTTCAGCAATGCTATAGCCATTGTAATCACTGCTACAAAGACAACAGTAGTTTATGCTTATGTTAACATAATTTATGATGCTATGTTAGTCAAGACACTGAATATTGCTGTTTAGTTTTTTTACAGTTTTCACCACAAATGTTAATTAGGAAGAGTCTCTGTCTTCATTGGCTATGGTTTAACTTGGCGTTTAGTCAGAGTTTCAACAGACTGCATTAGAACGTTACAATCCAAAAAAGTGGAAATTTCCTTTCATCTTGGTGAGGGGACCTCAAAACATTCGAAGGTGGTGTATTTGAGGTTGCTAAAATGGCTATAACTTCAGAAAGGAATGAGATCACTTAACTCAGATCGGCACACCTGTGAACAGGCTCAAGCCTGTTTAAAACATGCTCCGTCCGCAGTGCGTAAACAGTCCGTGTGCGTCACGTATGTGGTTCAGAAGCAGTACGGACTCATTTTGTTTTCACACAGGACACGTTTGCAGTCCGCTACTGATCCGCGACTGTTTAGGCCACAAACACAACATTTGTTTCATTATTTTGATTTCAAATCATGTAAAACTTTGTTTTCCTGCTTTCTTTTCTTGTTTTAAACCTAGCCAAAAACCCATGTGTTAAGTGTGAAACACAGAAGACTTTAATTAGTATACATTTATTGTGAAATTACTGCATTTCCTTGTCAATCCATGTTCATTTTTACCGCGAACAATGCACGGTCACTTTAATTCAGCGCGTGCAGCACAGCAAAAATAGACTTGGTACGTAAATGATCGCTGCACTGCTGCAGACGCACCACTCCTGGAATGCACTGATGGACAGCAACCCTGTGCAGTGTGAACGCTGGAATCCATTAACATGGGTGCGTAAAAAAATACACAATGCATACGCACTGCAGACGGAGTATGTGTGAAACAGGCATCAATCTGCGCTCAGCTGAAAAAAGTGAGCTGCAACTGGCCAATTGGGTGGAACTGTAAACAGAAAAAAATGAAATGGAAAAAGAACAACCAAACAAACATGAAAACAGCAACAGTCAGTCCAATCGACTTGCAAAGTGAGGTCGGTGATAAATTTGAACTAATTCACCAACCAGGGGATGATTTTTCAAGAGCGTAAGTGAAGTTTCACACAAGTACAACACATACAATGCATCAGAGTAGAGTTCGCAATAATCGGTAACCATGGCATCTGCAAGGGAAGACCTCATTACTTGCTCTGCTATTCGTCACAATAAGTGGCAATCCCCAAAAAGGAGAACCACACCTTTCCCGGAGACACTGCAATTTCAGGCCAATGCTCGGAGTGGATGGAGCAAGCCCCAGGCTTCAGCTCCGTGATCCAAAAATCCATTAAATATATAGTCCCCGGGTGGGGGACGTATCAGATATTGAAATGATAAAACACATTTTTCTTTTGACAATGTTTTCACCATTTAAATTTTGTACTTTTGCACACACATTTGTTTTCAATTAGTTTTTTTAAACAAAAAAAGAATACATAGAATACTTACACATGGTTTTAAAATAAAATAAAATCTTTGTTAAAAAGTAGACATTTAAACCATTATATATATAACTTGTTTTTAAACACTTCAAAAGTAAAAAACACAAATTTAAAATCAAACAAGCATCTTCTTTTGTGCAATAATATCCAATTACATTTGATAAAACACCATAAAAAACACCAATTAATAGCCTTTAATAGCCATCTGTTGTGCAAAACCAGGGTGAGTCCTTAATTAATTTTTGACCCAACTTTCCTGAACAGGCACATGAGATGTCACTTTATGGGCTCAGAGTGAGGTGAATTTGTGTACTGTCAAGTCCTACAACCCCTGGCCCACCCCAAGGATGACGAGCTGGTACCGTAACTGGGCCCCACCCACTGGTAAGCGTGGGAAATACAGGCTGTGAGTCTTGGCCCACAGGTCCCTCTCAGCGTCACACTCCCAGAGCAGATGGTAGACAGTCTCTGGGGAGTTGCACCCAGGTTGTGGACAAACAGGGTTTTTGGCCATGCCTCTGGAGTGTATATCCGCCCTGACTGGGAGGATCTTATGAGCCACCATCCATGATAATGGATTGTGGCTTATAAGATGGGCCTGTTCTGGAGAGCGGGGTGAGCAGCGTTCCTCCAAACTTGTTTGGCCTCACCTAGTGTGAGGCCTGGAACTAGACTTACTTGTACCCGGTCCTGCACAAGAGAGACAAGATGCTTGTGGTTAGTTAAAATGGTGACATCTGGATTATTATAAAAGGTATTTCTTTAAAAACTATATTCTTTAGTCAGGTTAAAAGACATTGGTGTTTTCAAATCCACTGGTGAAATCTTTAGAGTCCTTAAGTAAGACCACATCGAAAGTTGTGTCAGGGCTGACGTCTTGTTATCTTTGGATGGGGTCACAGCATACTTTATTTGGAGGGCGGTGAAGTGGCTGCCTAAAAACAGGTGGAGGTCTGGGAGTCCACCTATGTTCATACCCTCCCACGGCCCAAAGAGCTGTGACTCGGACTTGCTTCTGTTGAGCTTAGTGCCAGAGGCCCGACCGTACCAGTGAGTCAAATCCATAGCAAGAGTATAGATAAATGTCCGTAGCTAAAAGGGTTACATCATCCATAAATAAGACACAAGTAGCTGTTAGTCCACCTGTCCCAGGAATGTTTAGACCTTTGATTCATTTGTCCCTTCTCAAGCCACTTACAGAAAAGGAGATAAAGGACACCCCTGATGAACACCACTGCAGATATTTACTGCCTTGGATAGATGCCCATTTACTAGAATTTTGCTGACTAGGCCCTTGTACAGCAGTTCCACCAAAGCTATAAACCTCTCTGAAAACCCCATTTTTTGCAGTACCAGAAAGAGGTACTGGTTCGAGACTTGGTCAAATGTCTAAATTTAGGACTACTATCCAAACATTTCTGTCTCTCGTGTAACAGATGGCGTCTCTAATCAGCACTAGGCTGTCTGTTATCTTTCTTCCTGGCACAGCACAAGCTTGATCTGGGTGAATCATCTAAAACAGTCAACATTCGTGTCGCTAAAATTTAGCTAAAAAGCTTACATTCAAAGCTTAAAAGTGTTATTGGTCTCAGTCCAGTCACCTTTTTATGAAGCAAAGCAAAGAAACTATTCTAAAAATCTCTGGGAGTCAATCAAGGGTCTCAAAGTCTTTCAAAATAGTTAAAAAGTTCTTGAGCTAAAATGTCCCAAAATGTAAGAAAAATCTCCAGGGGGAGTCCATCAGTTCCAGGGGACTTCCCCCTCTTAAAGCCTTTGATTGCTTTTTGGAATTCTAAAACAGTAAAATCTTGGGCTAAAAGCTCATTTTGACTTCTGACACTCTTTTGACTATAAAATTTAAAACTACTTCTAAGGTATCATTGTGTACTTCTGTAAAATGGTATAATTCTTCATAAAAACTTTCCACCCTATTTTAAAATCTCTTCCGTTGTTGTCACTTCCCTCCCACCATCTTATAAGCTATTTATAGTCCCTCCCCTTATTATAATCTTTTAAAAAATATTTCTACACTTTTCACTCTCTTTTCTAGTTCTCTCTCTTTACTACTTAAAATGACCCCTTTGCTCTGAAGACTGGCAAAGGCCAACATTTTTTAAATTCTTGAATTTCATTGCTGTAATCAAACCCATTGTTTAACCCTTTTGAGTCGATTAACGCATGCATATATGCGTTTTCTCCTGATAACCCCGAAAAGAACTTAAATTACACTTTCAGTTTTAATCGTACAGATAGGAGCAATACATCAATCGAATCTGTAAAGGGTCTACGTTTTTTGGATACAGACATAACAACAAACCTTTGTGCACTTATAAAATAAAGATAACAAACAAGGTGTACTGTCTGCAGCCTTTGTCTGCTCTGATCTTCATTTACAAACACGTCATTAAAATGAACTGTAACTCAGTGAATCCTCAACGAAAAGACATGAGAGAGATGTCTTTTTTTAAACTAAACAAGTGCCGCCGAAAACAGATATTCTGTGATAAAGTAAGCCATATGAAAACAATGCGATGTCTGTTTTTCACGTCTCCCTTCATTATATCTAATGTGACCACGCCCCCGCACTTAACACGCTATTCAGATTCAAACTGAAGCACGGCTTGAATACGCCCACACAGAAGAAAAAGCAGCCAGACTGTTCAAGTTTTTTTATTTTACTGTTTGCTTCGCGATGAGAGGACTTATAAATCACCCCAAAAAGATGTGATGTGGTTGAGGATTTGAGAAATGGATTTCCTCAGAAAAAAAAGAATGAAGCACTTTATTCAGCAGAGATCATAAACATGAGTAAGTCTCTTTTTATTTATTTATATACTTGTACTAGTTTTCAGATAACGTATAAACATTTTACTAGTTAGACTTTTTCCAAAGACTTTTTCCAAACTATAATTCCTGACTAAATGTATAATCAAATGAAACATTATGAAGTTTCAATAACAATATACAATACTATACCATTCAAAAGCTTGATTTAAATAATATAAATGTAACAAATAGATAACTGTAACAAATGTAAAAACAATGATTTTCTTTCAATTTATTCACCCTAAAAACCCAGAATTCTCAGCTCTTTTCAACATTAATAATAATGATAATAATAATTGTTCTTTATGTGTTTTATGGCCTTTTTCAAGTGTTTTAACATTTTTAGTTTTTCACTAACCACGCATAATATTTTTTTTTTTCTCAAAAACACAATCATGTAAATACATACTTTTCACATATTATTATAGCCCAGTTTGTGCTGATTACAGTGATATTAGACTTTACCCATTTAGATATTTATAAGAAACTGAAAAAAGCACAAATGTCAGGGCATGACAAAACTTCTCCAGGCCCCAAAAATACCCTTAGTCTCCAGAGGGTTAAAAGGAATTAATTTTGATGGAAGAGTTCAAAAACTGTGTTTCAGAAAAAGTGGTAGTTTATTTTTAACGAACAAAAAGTTTCATCTTTAACTGAAGCTTCGGTTTTTGCGGATGAATTTGTGCTTACGCACAAGGTTGCTTTTCAGTCCCCACGTTCGTCACTTCGCACTGTTGTGAATGGCAACTATAGTTCTAAGAGTGCAGATGCTGTGTCCCTAGATAATCACACAAATGATTTATCATTGATGTCAAGAGAATGTTTTTATTGCCATGAAAAAGGACATTTGATTGCTGTTTGTCCTGCATTACAGCGGAAACGCCAGAGGAAGGCTCAGAATGCATCAAAGTCTGTAGCTTTTATATGCGCTCATTCTCCTGACTCATTACCCTCTATTGATCCTACCTTTGAACCTTTTATTTGTGAAGGTGTAGTGTCATTGTCTGAATCAGATTCAAATTCTAGGACAGTACGTATTCTTCGAGATACTGGTGCTGCACAAACCTTCATCTTGGCAGATGTACTCCCAATTTCAGAACAGTCTAGTTGTAACTCAGAAGTTTTAGCTCAAGGAATAGAACTTGGGGTTGTAAGAGTTCCTTTGCTTACTGTTTACTTGCGTTCAGACATTGTGACTGGTTCAGTTAAAATGGCTGTACGTAATGAGCTACCAGTAAGGGGTATAGCTCTAATTATTGGAAATTATTTGGCTGTAAGTAAAGTTGTTTGTCTTCCTGAAGTTACTGAAGTCCCTAGTGTACCTCAGAATGATGTGTTAATTCAAAAATTTCCAAGTGTATTTAATTCATGTGTTGTTACTCGTGCACAGGCGCGTAAATTTGACAATGAGATTGGTCTCTCGGATTCATTCATGAATTGAAATGTTGGTGTCACTGAAGACATAAATGTGGAAGCTTGTAGGCCTATACAAAATTTAAAGCTGGAACCTAAATTCGATTTCCCATTTGACAAGAGACAGTTGATGGAAGCACAAAATGCTGATGATACTTTGAAGTCATGTTTTTCTGTTGCGGTTGACAAAGCTGAGATAGCTGACCATACAATCGCGTACTTTATTGACGACGGAGTGCTAATGTGTAAGTGGAGACCTGAGAGCTTAAAGCAAGATTGGAGCTCTGTGTTCCAGGTAGTCGTTCCGAAGTCATATCGGGAACATATGATATTAAGATTTAAAGAACCCCTACTGCCGAAAACCCCCCTGTAGAAACCAGCAAATATCTGCAACATTCTCTCTACAGAGTATTCTACTCCCTCCCTTCCTTGTAGGCCCTCAATACAGCTGTGCTGCTGCTGTCTCCGTACTGTGGAAAAGAAATAACTAGTTGCTTTCTCATCCAATAGACCTTTCTGGGTTCTTGACCACAACAGGAAGGTTTTAGCCTCCCCCCAGTAAAAGTCTTTTATGACTCCCTGTAGAAAACTGGCTCTGTTCCACCCTTCGGCAGTACTCAATGCTCCCTCCGACCACAAGGTTTGCAACTCCTCTGACCATTTGCGGACATGAGCACGTTTGCGCTCTGCTTTTGCAATCCCCAGCAACGGCAAAAGAGAGAAACTCTCTCCTTCACTCCCTCCCATCATCAGCTTGTGAATCAAACAGACCCCTCAGGTTTTTCCAACCGGCTATCAACCTTTGAAGTACTTCGTAAAAAGTTCTATCTTTTAACCTGTTACTGGTCCTACGTTCTACGGCACGTTCACGGGATATAGTTATGATTGAGGTAAAAATTTATGAACAACAAAACTGAAAAAAAAAACATGTTACATATCTCTGGAAAGCTGAGATTCTCGTGATTCGAACGTTGTAAACCATTTTATGATACAATCAACACAGTGGGTACAATCTGTGTCTTTGTCAGACCACCAACAGCCAAATAAACAAACATAAACTGGAATAAAACTCTGAATTTCTGTGAAGAATAATATGCAGCTTCAATGGGAGGAATCATCTGGTCATGCATGAAGATTATGCGCAATCACCACAGAATCTCATGCGCCCATGCATAAAGATAGCATTGATTGAGTTTGCGTGTGAAAGAAGGTAAAAGGTGAAAAATGGCAAAGAGAACTAGAAAAACACATTTCTTACTTGAAGAAGTTATTGAACTGTCTACTCGCCGTGATAGTGATGAGTCGGAGGATGCTATTTCTGATGAAGAGAGCGATGTTTCATCCATTAACTCGGTTAATAAAGACGATGAGTTTCACCATAAAGGGACCAGTGTGTTGACAAGGGTTGGAATTGGTATGGTCTCCCAATTTCCATTAGATGTTATGCACCTGGTTTTTCTTGGGGTTGTGAGAAAGTTGATAGGGTTTTGGATGAGGGGACCACTTCCATCTCGTTTAGGTGCTCATCAGATAGGCCAAATTTCTGCAGTGCTGATGTCCTTTGCCATGAGACTCCCCAGAGAGTTTGCACGGAAAGGGAGATCCCTTGTTGAGGTAGATAGGTGGAAAGCAACAGAGTTCAGAACTTTTCTCCTGTACACTGGTCCAGTAGCACTGAAAGACCATCTGCCGAATGATCTATACCACAATTTTATGCTTCTGCATGTAGCCATTCGAATATTATGCTGCCCCTCACTGTTTCTCCAGTGCTGTGATTTTGCTGAAAAGTTACTGATCACCTTTGTCGAGCATTTTCAGTCTGTTTATGGTAATTACGTTGTGTATAACATACACGGGCTGATACATCTTGCCAATGATGCAAGGCAGTTTGGTGTGCTGCATAATGTCGCAGCTTTCCCATTTGAGAACTTCCTCTACACATTAAAAAAAATGATAAGGACCCCTACCCAGCCCCTTCAACAGATCATCAGGAGATTGTCAGAAAAAGCAAGTGTCAGAGCTAAAATAAGGGTGTGCAAGGATGGTTTTTACCAGGAACATAAGAATGGGCCTTTTCCATTCAATGTGACATCTCAGCAGTTTACACAGTATAAGAAATATGTAAATGGTGGAACTTGAATTAGTTTATCAGAGGGAGACAACTATATTCTGTTCAAGGGAGATATTTATATAGTGAAAAACATTTGAAAAGACAAGGAAGCATCGCATCTAGTCTGTCTTAAATTCCAAAACAAGTCATCTTTTTTCACCTATCCTGTTGATTCATAAATTCTTGATATATCCTTTGTGAAACAACCCGGGCAGTCATTGACTATTGTTCCTACACAGACTGTTTCAAAAGTCCTTCTTTTACAGTATAAGGATGGTTTTAAGGTATAAGGATGTTTTATCAGTATAAGGATATTTTGGTTTAGATAGATTTCCACTGGGTAAGTAATAGAGCTTCAATAAATGTATATAGTTTGTAACACTAGATATATATATATATATATATATATATATATATATATATATATATATATATATATATATATATATGTATGTATATATATATGTATATATATATATATATATGTATGTATATATATATGTATGTATTTTTTTTGTTGTTTTTGTTTTTTTATAGATGTATTCTATAGTTGTTTTTACTGAAAAGAATGAGACAGAGGTGATACCAAGTGACTGGCTGAGCATCGACAAAATAATTTCCTTTTGGCCCCCATATAATGGTACAAAATGTAGAAAAGCTGTTGAAAAAAATGAAACTCCTGATGAACAATGGAACGAATATATAATTGAATGGGTGGCTGAGTATCGTAAGTCTTTAAGGAATTAATTATTAATTATTACTGAGAAATATAGAGAAATAACTATTCAAAATTTAAAAGATGCTCCTTGTGAGTTATGCCAAGCAATTATTTTCAAATGTTCAGATAATAGGCTTAGTGATGTTGTTTGTTCCTATGTTTAGATTCCTATGAAAAAGCCAGAATAAAGCTGTTGAAGTTTTGTAAAGGCAACAGTTTGGAGTCTACAGATGAGAACAGTGTACGGAAAAGAGTGTATGTTTCCTCTGTTCTCTGTTCTCCTTTTATAGCCTACTGCTTCTATGCACTGCGCTCTTAAAAAATTGATTACTCTTAATGTGTCCAACAGACCATCATCAAAATATGTAAATGGATTTACATCTAATACAGCCTCAGGAAGACCTCCAGTGCAGGCCTCAACAAGCTGGCTCCACACAGGTACAGACGAAAACATACAGTGGTCATTGCATAATATCCCAACATAGCTGGTCACCACAGATTCCTTTTTTGTTTGGCAATGTATTATACATTGTACGGATTCTGTATCTTACTGTTCCATATGCAGAGACAATGGAAAGACCAAAAAAAAAAAAAACTTCTGCAGTAATGGAGCCAAAAGACTGAAATTGCCAGCCATACCACCATTTGCACCATCAGCATCTGCTGTGACAGTCCCTGAACCAAGACAAGATGGTACGTAGAATTATTCCAAACCTTTTACAATAGGAGTTTTTAGTGTGACGGATGTTAATAAGGGTGTGCACTCACAATGTATATTAATGTATTTCACTAATGATCCCTCCTTTCAATTTTCATGTATTTATTTTGTATTTGCCGTTCACGAAAATGTGATAATTTAGGTTTGTCCTTTATTTGAGTCATTTTTGGGAAAAGAGTTTTATATTGATTTTACGTTGTGACGTCATATCTGTTCAGCCCGCGCTGCGTCCTCAGACCGCGCTGAGCACGCTGAGGAGAGGTAAGCAGTTAGCGGTGCTCCGCCAATATAAAGTTGTAAAAGTTACCAGAATTGTTAATAAGTACTTAATATGCTAAAATATTATTGTTAAGAGTGTTACAAACGTACTGAAAATTGTTTTATGTGTGGATGGATGACATCTAATGGTTTATCATTGAGTACAGCGGTTTGAGTATGTATGTGCGTCAGTAGGACACAGTGATTTTAGTGAATCAATTAACTGGTGTTGTATCTGTCCAGGTGGAAAAATCACAGAACGAAAACCTTTCTCATTGTTGTACTCTCTCTGCTCCATCCAGGTATAGATAATTGTTCATTTGATCTTCAATTAATTTTTGTATCACTTTGTTCAATTCATCAATTCTAATTCATGTTTGATTTAAAAATTTGCTGCAGAAGATTATATCATATCTGGATAAATGTCTGTAACGATTTATCTGGCACTGTATTTTTGATGTTATCATTGTGATTTTCACTGAGACCGCGCTGAGCACGCTGAGGAGAGGTGGAAAAATCACAGAACGAAAACCTTTCTCATTGTTGTACTCTCTCTGCTCCATCCAGCACCTGCATGCTCCATTTCAATAAACCCTCCATCAGCAGCAGTTCCTGTGATCCGTGTCTTCATTTATAACACAACGCAGATCGAAACCGTGCCATAGACAGGCCGGTTACATTAGTAATTTCCTTTTTAGTCTCTAACATGGATTAGAAACTGTTCAAGGAACAAAATAAAATGTATGTAACCAAAAATGAGAATAAAACCAACTTCGCCTGGCTAAGTTGTACTATTTTCAAATGATAAATCTTTTAAGCCCTGCTTTTAAAAATTAGCCTTAATGTCAATGAGCTTTGATTTACAACCACAATAAAAATTAAAGCTGCAAGCAGCGATGATCGGGCCCTCGCACCCGGGCTCACCGCCAGCAAGCGGCTTTAGTAAAAAAAGCGAACGGTGAGAAATATGCATTTAAAGTCGTAAATATAAGTGGGATATGTCAGTCATTTATATGTGCCAATCTTCTTTTTGCCAGCAGGTGGCGCTATCATTATAGTGGAATATTTTCCTTCAGATGTGTTCAGGCCAAGACTCTTATCGAACATTTGAAGTTTGGGGAAGATCTAATATTTTGTGCCTGAGTTACAACAACTTCTCTTCCTATGGCGAGACATCAATTTTGTCATGGCGCCATGGACACGACCTTTAACAAAAACTCAAGATAGACTGACCACAAAAAAGACATTAATGTCAAAAAATTTCTAGGAGTAGTTTGTCGCAGCGTAAAATATGACACTTCCTGTTGCCAATAGGGGGCACTATATATCTTTGTTGTTCTGTCGTTTCATCTGCTCACTGCATTTGTTAACTGTGTCTTACAAGTGGTTTTTAAAAGTAAAAAGTCTCTTTCAATATAAGTGTTTATATAAATGTTAATTAAAGCTTAGTTAAAATATTTCAACTGGGGACATTATGTAAAATGCAAAATAAAAACAAAATTCCAAATCTTGTAAAATCATATTTAGCTGAAAAAAAAAACACATAGACAACATATCAAATGTTGAAAATGTCAAATTTTACTATTTTATGGGAATTGTAAGCACATTTTGAATTTAATGCCAGCAATACATCAAAAAAAAAAAAAAAGCTGGGATAGATTCTACAAAAGGCTGAAAAAGTTATGTTATGATAGACAACTAAAGAAGAGATGCAGACTCTCTCTTTATATGTTCAATTCTGTGTAGTTATAATGTTGCATCGTATGTTTGTCTGATTCAGAAAGAGAACTCCGGCTCCACCAGATGCTGGAAGAGATAAAGGGTCAAGTCAGACAGAATACGCTCCTCCTTCAGGCCATTATGTGAAGAGAGAATGCAGCTGAAGTTGTAAATGAGGAGTTTCAGTTTCCATTAAGGAGCATGACAGGCATAATAGATCTGGAGGATAGGCTGTCAAACAGAGACACACAACGTTTTTTAGTAAATTCTAATGATGTTCTGTTACTTCACTTAAAAGAATACTAACATACGTAGAGAGAGATCTAGATTTACTGCTGCTTAACACATGATTTTTTTTTCATAGACAAGATATCTTACCAGCTTGGGTGGAACATCTGCCAAAGACATTGTCCACAGAATCATGAGGGAAATAATAACCAATGAGTTCGCCAACAATTTTAATTGGCAAGGGAAAGGACAGAAGAGCCCATTTTCTACACTCTTGCTAGCAAAAGTTGTTATAGGTGATATGTTTTAAAAAAACATTCAAACATTAAAAAATTTTTACAGGAGTATGCTGCTACTTCTCCTCCGCTCCGTCTAAATAATCAGAGTCACACACAATCTCTAATTTGCTTCAAAAAACTCTGCAGAATACGGAAGAGAGTCTGCACATTTTCTCATTAAACTGCAACAAGTTAAAGAGCCAGTAAGATGAAAATTCTAAGCTTCCTATCACTGTTTATAAGTCCTGTACATTAGGTTTAAATCCACCCAAGGTTAAAAAACATTGTCATTTTGTCAAAATATCATTTTAAAATTACTTAAATTCTCAGAGATCCCCAAACGGTTCGCATGAAGCTGTTCAAAAGATTCAGTTTCCTTAAACCCCACCTTTCGGTAGCATACTGTGTTCTGATTGGTCAACTAACATAGTCAGGTTTGATTGGTTGTTCCGCACACACCTCCACGGTAAACTAAGCGTTAGCATCTGTTTGGGGTGAATTATGTCTTATTCCTCTCAACGCGAAGCAAACAGTAAAAGAAAAAACTTGAACAGTCTCACTGCTTTTTCTTCTGTGTGTGTGTATTCAAGCCGTGCGCTTCAGTTTGAATCTGAATAGAGCGTTCAGCGTGGGGGCGTGGTCACATTAGATATAACGAAGGGAGACATGAACAACAGACATCGCGTTGTTATCATATGGTTTACTTTATCACAGAATATCTGTTAGCAGCACTTGTTTAGTTTTAAAGTAGACATGTCAAGCTTTCTATATATATCTCACATGTCTCTTCGTTGAGTATTCACAGAGTTACACTTCATTTTAATGACGTGTTTGTACATGAAGATCAGCGCAGACAGGCTGCAGACAGCACACATACTGATAAGACGCTCGGGAGAAAACAAACACATAACTTCATAATCATACTTCGCGTTGTGATTCGGAGATGCTCGTTGGTCTAAATAAAGTTGGTAATGAACCCTCTTTTATGGCCAAACGCTTTGAAAATCCCGCTGTACTCACCGAGATTAGAAAAGCAGTCATCAGTGAAATGTTGTGAACACAACAAGGATTTGTTGTACTGCTCTGGTATTGTGGTAAAAATGAATTTTAGCCATTGGTTCTTCTGATCTTCATTCTTTGGCAGTGAAAATAAAACAAACTTGCCTTTACAATTAAAAACACACTGTCTCCTCGACATGATGCTCTCACACCAACCAGAGCGTCTGTGTGGGGGGGGGACAGGTCAGAGGTCAGTTTCTCCCAAGACGGTAGGCGGAGATTATTATGCAAAGTGTTCCTAGTGACGTACATAGAGATGGGCAAAAGATTTGAAATCTATAACAACTCGTTTCAGCGATTCAGAGTCGACAACTTACTTTAGAAGCCAATAACTTTATAAATCGTGTACTTTTTGGTTTAATTACTTTGCACATTGTTTACACTGATGGACAGCTACATCATACACTGTAATACAGGTAATTTTTGATTTCCCATCTGTCTGGCTCTTTAATTTTGTTACCAATAACCAATTCAGTTTGTCTGTTGTGCCGTCTCTTAATGCAATTCAACAATGAATAGGCCATGTCACAATCATAAAATTTGAGTGTAAGGTAGGTAAAGCCTATTTATTTATAAGTTTGCAGATTTACTGTTAATGAAGTTGGCAGATGGTTAAAATAGGCTATATTTTTTAATTTGTTAGGTCTGCTGGCTGTCCAATGACATGGTTGGCCCATCATTGGCCCAATGTTGTTTTAGTGGTTTTTAAGTTGGCAGAAGGTTGGTAAGGTATTTTTAGGTTGGCAGAAGGTCTGCTGGCCATCCAATAATATGGTTGGCCCAACGGACAAAATTACGTTGGGCCAACGTCAGCACCCAACGTTGGCCCAACACAACAACAGTCGTTGGGCCAACGTCTGTTTGCTACCTGGGTTGGTTCATGAATCAGTTTCAATGATTCGTTCAGTTCCCTGCCGCACGCGCTGAGCGTCTGAAGCGGTTGAGTCATTCTATGAAACGGATGCCATTTCCATGTAGCAGTTTTCCAAATTTTCATGAAGAACAAACTTTTTTTCTTTTTCTTACAACTTTAAAGATATGTTAATCCCCCCAAAAAACATATTTTCCCACCTCAGGCACAAAATCCTTGATAATATTATCCTTTTCATTCAGGCAAGGGAGTCTGTCTTGTACCACCCCATCACGGACAATATGTATGCCAGTAGAGTAGTGAAACAATACATTTATTTTTTATATCAAATGTTATCCTAATAGTAAAATGTCCCTTTTTTGAAAGTCATCAATAGAAAGTCTATAAGTTAATCCATTTTTTTATTCTTAGTTTTTTATCTTGAAATATGAATTTGACATTTCAATGGCCTTATTGTTTATACTGAAAAAATGAATACACTTAAAAAATACAAATAAAGTTACATTAATTTGATTAGTTCAAACAACAACAACATCATTTAACATTAATTTTTGTAAAATTTCACTTATTTTACATACAATTGTAACAAAATGACCCTGTGACGGGGTGGTAACTGATGTCACGGAGTGGTTCACTGTGACAGGGTGGTATGGATAATGGGTCTCATTCATGAAACACGAGCAGAACGAATTTTTGTGTAAATCGCGTGTAAAGTGGTTTTGGCGTAAATTTTCTGATTCATTAAAATGTTCGTATTTTCCAAATGTTAGTTGGTATGAAAGAAATCTACACATGCTCCCAGCCACGCGTAAATAGTGCGTTTAACGTCTGAACGTTTTGCTCATTAATACGGCTGCATTTTAATTCACCTTAATCGGGTACATATTTACACAGCATTTTGAAAAAAATATTATATATAGTAATTACATACGGTTTTTGAGAGCCAGCAATAGGATCTGTAATATGCTGCCAAACTTCCTTTTTTAGGACCTGATATGCCACTAGTACGCTTGAAAATAAAATGTGGCGTTTTTAATGAACTTCTGATAATAAAACTTCAATTTCTGCAGCTGAGAAATGTTTCTTTTTCAGTCGCTTTTGAGAAGACATGTTGAAATCCTTCATTTGGTGTTTGGTGATCCGGGTGAGTAGGGTACGCTGGCGCGTTCTGGCTGCCGCTCCTCTCTCTCTCTCTCCGCTGGGATGCAGCGTGCTTTCTTCATGTTTGTCGGGAAATTGTTTTTCTTGGTGTTGGCCTGGTTACTTTATATCGGCTCTGTGGACTCACAGATAGGCTTATTGGGAGCTGATGCAGACGAGGCTTTAATGAACATGGCCTTACAGTACACTTCTCGCCAGCTCTTATCCTTGAAGCGGAATTATTATCTGTCGGGGGACACCTACGACCGCTGTGACAGGGCTGGTTTACTGCGGCCCAAGCGGTATATTCATCGGAGCACAGGACGAAGCTACATCTCTTCCTCGTCATCTTCCATCCCAGTTTTGAACTGCCGACGAAGGACTACAAGACTGTCATCCTCCGGGGTTGATCTTAATAACTTTTCTGCTCTGCCGTATGAGCGGCAGTTTTGTGATGCGCCGTCTACAAGCCCTTTAAAAGCCGCGTTACTGAACGCTCGCTCAGTGAACAACAAAGCTCTATTACTGGCGGATTTTATCATGGACAATAAGCTGGACTTGTTTTTCATCACGGAAACATGGCACAAACAGGACGATGGTTTTCTTTTTAATCAGCTGACTCCAGCGGGCTTTGGACTCATTGACGTTTCACGAACTACAGGTAGAGGTGGTGGTATTATAGTTCTTTACAAACTGCAATACAAGATTCACCCTGTGTCCGTTCCTCCTTTTAAAACTTTTGAATGTCTTGTTTTAAATGTGTCGGATACTCACTCTGCTCTCCATTCTGCCATGGTCACTATCTACCGACCTCCTAAACTGAATAAGGACTTTCTGTCTGAGTTTGCTGATCTTCTTTCTATATTGTCTGTCAGATTTAAGAGAATTTTGATTCTGGGTGATTTTAACTTGCATGTAGATTAGAAAGCCTGTCTCTTGGCCAAGGATTTTCTATCACTCTTGGACTGTTTTAATTTTTCTCAGTTTGTAAATGTCCCCACTCACTGTAAAGGACACATGTTAGATTAAATTATTGCAAATGACTCATCTCTTTCTAATCTCTCTGTTGTGGATGCTGGACTTTCTGATCATCTAGCTATCTTTTTTAATATTGAGACATTTCAGTCTAGTAGAGAGACTTCACGAACTATTTCTTTCCGTAAATGGCAATCAATTGATCATGCTACCTTTGCAAACTTGATTGTCTCTTCTTTAGTTGACATGTCTTCTGCTCCTCTTGAGGATAAAATTTTAGCATTCAATAATGTCCTTACAGCCAACTTGGACATCTTTGCACCCATAAAAACACGTAATGTTTCATTTGCACAGTCAGCCCCCTGGTATAATGGTGACTTGCGTATACAGAAGGCTGTGTGTCGGAAATTAGAGCGAAAATGGCGTCACTCTGGTTTAAATGTGTTCCACCAGGCATGGAAAGATTGCTTGTCAAACTACAGAGTAGCCATTGAAACTGCAAGATCTGCCTATTTCTCAAACATTATTGATAATAATCAAAGCAATCCCAGGAAGCTCTTTCATACAATTAACAGTCTGCTTAAAGCAGATGGTGTCAGTTCTATGACTTTATCTGATGGGCTGTGTAATGAGTTTCTCAAATCTTTCAGTGAAAAAATGTACAATATTCGCACAAATATCCATTCCTTGCAGTCTGCAATCTACCAGTTAATACTCCTAGGTTCTCTGGCATTCCTTTATCCAAATTTACTTTATTACAACCTGAGATGCTCTGCAACCAGGTTTCTGGTATGAAAGCTACCACTTGCATACTTGATCCCATGCCTGGTAGCCTGTTTAAATTCTGTTTTGGTCCTTTATGTCCCTCAGTTCTTGCTATAATAAATGACTCTTTGCCAACAGGAGAGGTGCCAGCAGCACTTAAAACTGCTGCGGTTACTCCTGTTTTAAAAAAGCAAAACTCTGGGCGATAATTTGACAGATTTTTCACATCAATCTCAAATCTATCATTTCTGTCTAAAATCTTGGAGGGTGTGGTTGCAGCTCAATTAAACAAACACTTAATTGAAAATAAACTATTTGAGCAACATCAATCAGGTTTTCGAAAATTACACAGCACTGAGACTGCGTTGGTGAAAGTCGCTAATGACTTACTAATTGCCTCCGACTCCGGCTCCACGTCCATTCTCATTCTCTTGGATCTCAGTTCAGCCTTCGACACTATTGACCATGCCCTACTACTTAATTGCCTCGAACATGTATTTGGCTTGTCAGAGACTGTTCTTGACTGGTTCAAGTCCTATTTCACTGACCGTAGCCAATTTGTTTTTATGGGTGGTTATAGGTCCAAGGTTGGTTCTGTTCATACGGGTGTTCCACAAGGTTCAGTCTTGGGTCCTCTACTCTTTAGTATGTACATCTTTCCACTTGGTCAATTACTACAATCTCTAAACCTTAACTATCACTTTTATGCTGATGATACACAGATTTATATCCATACTAGACCGGGTCAGCAAGTGAACGTTGGGCATCTTTCTAACTGTATTGCTGAGATAAAGATTTGGATGTCCAATAATTTTCTGTCTCTAAACGGCTCAAAAACAGAAGTCATGCTCCTTGGATCTCCACATCAACTGCGAAAGGTTGGGTCTCCTACTCTGTCTGTTGATGGCGTTGCACTGGAGTTTAAGTCCAAATTAAAGAATTTGGGTGTCATATTTGACGCCACACTGTCATTTGAGCCTTTTGTCCAGAATACAGTTAAGACATCGTTTTATCACCTCAGAAATATAGCCCGGCTACGTCCTATGTTATCCTTTTCGGTAGCTGAGAAGTTGATTAACTCTTTTGTCTTTTCGCGCATTGACTACTGCAATGGTCTTCTAGCTGGGGTATCTAAATCATCACTGGATAAATTGCAATATCTTCAAAATTCAGCTGCTAGAGTACTATCTGGGGTCAAGACCAGGGACCATATAACTCCAGTCTTGGAGTCCCTGCACTGGCTACCTGTTAGGTACCGTATTGATTTTAAAATCCTTATGCTGGCCTATAAATCTCTGCACAAACTGGCACCTGAGTATTTGACTGATTTATTAATCCCCTACACACCACGTCGCAATCTGCGCTCCTCTCAGAGTGGTCTATTGGTTGTTCCGAAGACACGGCTTCATATGTGGGGTGACCGAGCATTCTCTGTCTATGCTCCTAAGCTCTGGAATTCTCTCCCGGCCGACATCAGGGAAGCAAATTCATTAGTGACTTTTAAATCTCTTCTTAAAACATTTTATTTTAGGATTGCTTTTACATGAACTTGATTTTATGCGTTTATTTTCTTGTACTTACATTGTGTTTATTCATTTGGAGTTATGCTTGTATGTAAAGTGCTTTGAGAAAGCTACTTTTAAAGGCGCTATACAAAATAAATATATTGTTATTATTATTATAATATGATGCTCATATATAGTTGTCGGTCGGATTTAATAGGCGGGATTTATGGTAATTGAGAATGAGCATGCACGCGCGTCCCATTTACGACTGATTGGAATTCATTAACACACACACACATTTCACTATCACATCTGACGTTTACGAAGTTTTTGTGAAACAGGAGAAGAGTTTTCGGGAAGTTCTCTTATGCGCAAATCACTCACATATTTACTCGTATATTTACGAATGTTTCATCAATGAGACCCAATGCATTTATCTACATGATATGCTTGTTTTAAACTTTATACAACTGGGGTAGGGAAACATTAAACTTAGAGATTTAATGGAAAACATTGGTGATGCTCTGAAAAAAAAGAGCATCATATCAGTGACAGGGAGAGGTGCATTCACAAATCCCTCTTTATTTCCATGTGGCGGGATGTCACAGGCTGTGGTGCTTGAATGATTTCAAGCACATCATCGAAGAGATACCAGTGCATACACTTTACAAGGGCATGTGTTCCGTCTGTTTCCATGATGATCCCAGGATAAAGGTCATTATCATATTTAAGCACGCACCACTTCCCAATGAGAACTTCACTATCCCAACTAATTGCTTCTCTTTGCACCTTTTGGACCATTTTGTTAAAAGAGAAATGCTGTGTGGTGAAGCACTGAAATCTTAGCTGGTTTTGCGTAGAGCACATGCAACTAACTTCCCGGTAAAGGATTTCTCCTGGAGTAAATGTGACCACTTGGTGGGTTTTCATTGTGGATGGCACTGGTGGAATCTGGCCTGAAAAACAATTCAAAAGATATTTAAGGGTATTTTTGGGGCCTGGGGAAGTTTTGCCATGCCCTGACATTTGTGCTTTTTTCAGTTTCTTATACATATCTAAATGGGTAAAGTCTAATCTTACTGTAATCAGCACAAACTGGGCTGTAATAATATGTGAAATGCATGTATGTACATGATTGTTTTTGAGGAAAAATTTTTTATGCATGGTTAGTGAAAAACTAAAAATGTTAAAACACTTGAATAAGGCAAAAAGAACAATGGTTCCCGGAATTTTTCTTTCTAAATTATGTGAAAATCATCTTGTTTACTCACTCACAGAAAACAATATATTGGTTTAATTAAAGACACTTTTTGTTGGTAAAAGTCATATGCGAGTAGGCGTCAACTATAATGAATATCATTGTGATTTACACCTGAGAAGACAAAGCCCTGCATAATGAGCCTATCAGTCATCTTTCACTGATAGAGAAGGGTTACAAGAAAGAATGTAACCCTTACATTCTTATTATTATCATAATTATTATTAATGTTGAAAAGAGCTGAGAATATTTTTCAGGTTTTTTAGGGGGGATAAATTAAAAGAACACCATTTTTTGTTACATTTGTTACAGTTACATTTATTTGTTACATTTATATTATTTACATCAAGCTTTTGAATGATAAAGTATTTCATATTGTTATTGAAACTTCATAATATTTCACTTAATTATACATTTAGTCAGGAATTATAGTTTGGAAAGTCTAACTAGTAAAATGTTTACACGTTATGTGAAAACTAGTACAAGTATATAAATAAATATAAAGAGACATACTCATGTTTATGATCTCTGCTGAATAGGGCTTGCAGCCTCGTGCTCCTGCTGGCAGCCTCGCGAATGTAAACATACATCAAGTCGAACGAGAAGAAGCAGAGTTAGGAGAAAGAGAAAAGATGGTAAAATCGTGAAAAGGTTGTGGGATTTATAGGGATACGCTAAATATGGATGCCAGGGACCGGTATGTGGATAAAATGCGGCACTATTAACGGTTTGGATCCATATGAAATTCCCAACAAATAGTGGAGTACCGACGGATACTTGCTGCCGCACTTTTACATAATAGATATCTTCTGCTACCTTGTTTGTTTTGTGAGCGCCTACATGTCAGAATAGTTCCGAAGCTACAAGTCATTGAAGTCTCATGTACAGTTCACAAATGGATGGGTATTTTCCTGTAAAATATCCCGTTAGCTCTTAAATCGGACCTGTCAAGTCTCTGTTGTTGTCCTGTTGCTACTCCTTGCCCTTCCAGCGAAACAGCTGTTTTCAAAGCATCGTTTTGCTTACTTGAAAGCAACCTTAGCGTGATGTTGGGCTTTTTAAGATAGCGTGGTTGTTGTGAGAGCACGATTTCACGCCAATCTGTAACTAAAGTCACGTTAGACCTAGCTTCACAAATCGCTTAACGTTAGTTAATGCAGCAGTTTTGTAGCTCGAATTTTATGTCCACAGAGGGATAGCAACAAAAAGATGAATGTTGAAATTTCCCGTATTTTGGATGAGTAACCCAAGAAATTTCCCTTATTTTCAATGTTGTCTTAAGCTATATAAATTAATATTCAGATGTTATGGTCTCCGTCGCGCCTCCAAGCAGGAAAGTGGTGTAAAGGTAATCCATTCTTTAATTAATTTTATTTTCCCCATGGCGATTATATGTTGCGCTATTTACACCCCACAATACAGCAACGGTTTACCATGGTTGAAATAGATTTTTAATTAATCAAATTAAGACACACGGATGAGAGGGAGTATGTCTAAACACAGCGCAGTAGCCCGAGTAGCAGTAAAGGAGGCTGTCAACGTGGTGGCCACGCCAAGTAATGATGTCACGACGCCCAAGCCCTATAGAGGACTTCATTCTTTTTTTTTCTGAGGAAATCCATTTCTCAAATCCTCAACCACATCACATCTTTTTGGGGTGTATTATCTTTTATTCCTCTCATCACGAAGCAAACAGTAAAATAAAAAGAACTTGAACAGTCTGGCTGCTTTTTCTTCTGTGTGGGCATATTCAAGCCGCGCGCTTCAGTTTGGATCTGAATAGCGTGTTCGGCACGGGGGCGTGGTCACATTAGATATAATGAAGGGAGACGTGAAAAACAGACATCACGTTGTTTTCATATGGATTACTTTATCTCAGAATATTTGTTTTCGGCAGCACTTATTTAGTTTAAAAGTAGACATGTCAGGCTTTCTATAGATATCTCTCTCATGTCTTTTCGTTGAGTATTCACTGAGTTACAGTTCATTTTAATGACGTGTTTGTACATGACTATCAGCGCAGACAAAGGCTGCAGACAGCACACCTTGTTTGTTATCTTTATTTTATAAGTGCACAAAGGTTTGTTGTTATGTCTGTATCCAAAAAAAGTAGACCCTTTACAGATTCGATTGATGTATTGCTCTTATCTGTATGATTAAAACTGAAAGTGTAATTTAAGTTCTTTTCGGGGTTATCAGGAGAAAATGACTCATAACGCGTATCCACGTTAATCGACTCCTTCAAACATATTTTATAATGTTAACTTCAAATAAGACTTATAGTAATTAAAAAATTTGGTAGCATTGGATATTGACAGGAAGGATAACTCTAGGAGGGGTGTGTCGCGATTCTGCCTTCTCACATAGCGATACAGTTTCGTGGACCTGCGTATGGCGATTTCGATTTCATATCGCATATCGTTACAGCCCCAATGCCGAGTGAACCTAATGGTCAGCTGTCCACCAAGTAAGTGATTTTGTTATAATGATCATGAGCAGTGTGTTCATGACAACACAATAATAACAATAAAGGGGATACACGGTGCCCCTATTCACGTAATAGTGTCACTACTAAGGTTATATTACATTAGCATGGCACTGTTACAGTATGGCTAATGCTAGTCATCTCAAAACATGACGGAACACTTACCACAGCAACAGGTGATCCAATTTGTCCTGTCTTTATTATCGATGGGATGGCTGTATCATTTAGCACATGTTTCATGGTCCCTGTGGCAACTTGCATTTTTTCAAAATAGTCGTCTACCGTAAAATGTTCAGAGCAAACAAAATACTTTGTGATGGTGTTTACAGGTGTGTTTGGAACTATACCCAGAAAAAGTAGCCATCGATTCATCAGGTCAGTGTTTTTGGTTGGAATTCTATGAAACATCATAGTATTAGCTGGTCTCCCCTGTTTATTGTCGCAGCTCTTTACAATACAGCAAACACCCATGATTGTACACTGTAAATTTACTATCTAGTAATTGCTGACTCTATTACTCCAACTCTGAGCGAACACTCGAACACTGAGCGCGTCTCGTATGCTGCGCTAATCACTCCGCCCAAGTAGCCACTCCGCCCAAGTAACGTTAGCTGTGCTCCTACGCCTAGTGAGAATATAGTTTCCAGTATTTATGCGATTAAAAATTGTCTCTGTCTCATAAAGTCTTGTTATTTGTACACGCTGTGACTATACAGATCACAACATGTAAATAGGAAAATGTTTGCATGATTTTGTCACTTATTGGGATTACTATGCTAACAGTATCCATTTACATCCAGTCTTTGTGCTAAGCTAGGCTAACGGTGGGTGCGTCAAATAACACTTACAGAACGCACAGAAATGAAAAAAGGTATGTATGGACTTATCTAACTCTGGGGGATACTGTGAATAAGCTAAAGTCCCAAAAAGTCGGAGTGTTCCTTTAACAATTGTAGAGGTTTCAGTGAGTGCCTTATATAGCTCATGGGCATCTGGTATGTCGCGGCCGTTGGTCACAAGCTTGTCCGCTGTTCTTTTCAAGGTTCCCCCAACACCGTCAAGGGCCCCCTTGCCATGGCTTGCCTCAAAAAAAGTTCCATGTTCCACCTTTCAGTCCTTGTCTTGCGAGCTCTGTGCTGAAAAGGAAGAAATTCCCTTTCTGTTTGTATTGGGTACAAGGTCCATCACTCAGAACTTGTAGAACAGATACATCTGGGTATGTGGCTTGTAGATAATTCAGCACCGGATTCATGTGTTCCCAAATAGCTGGGGGGCTTTTGTGTTTGGAGGGTGACACTGTGCTAAAACAGATGGGCTCTTTTTCACCACCTATGTAGAAAACACCTGTGTGCAGAGTAGCTTGTAGGTGCGAGGAGCCAAAGTGGACAGCTTGGATCTCTGAGCTGTATTTGCGTGTGTAATTTTCAGAGAAGTCAATGTGGATCACTGCCTCTTCTTTTGAAAGGTTCTTCTTCAACTCTCTGCAGTAGGAGTACTGTTGATTTATGTTGAATGTGTGTCTTTTGAATTGATGGAGAAGAGTGTGAAATAACTCCACAAGATTGTCTTGTGTGTCCTCCATTGTTTTCTTCACTGTGATCTTTACAGTGGTTGGACCCTCCCTCGCATCTTCCCTTGCTTTCTCTGCTGTGGCCCATTGAGTGAATGCAACCTTTGCTGTGCCATCAAATCTGGAGAGCTGAACAGTCTTGTCTTTGCATTCCTCGCACTTATCATACATAAAATTTTCCTGGAGGTGTCAAAGTGCTATCATTTTAGTCAAACTCTCGAGATCTGAAGTATCTATGAGCCTCAAATTATGCAACTTCTTAGTGACAAATCTGAGATTTTCATGGACCTTGCACAGACACGTGTTCCTGTCAGAGAGAGTGGGATGTACAACCCAAAATGGGCGAAGCTTTCAGAAAAGGGAGTATGATATGTTGTTTGTGTTTTCAGTAAGAAATTTTTTTGTGAAGAATTTTCATTGTGTCAGCCAGAAACCTTTTCTGCTTCTTCACCTTTTTCTTGGTAATTGTTTGTTTTTGTCCAGTCGTTATCCGACTGTTGTCATCTCGAGTGAAGAAGGTTTTGACTTTGGACTTGAAAGCAGCAGTGAACCTGTTTGTGGGATTTCTGTTGGTGGAACAGAGGTCTTCAGTCTGAACACTGCGATGCTTCTTTGAAAATCAAAGCGCATTTTCTGCAAAACCTTGCAGCCTGTACTTCTTCACAATCCTCCCTGCTGTTACCTTTGCTATTAGTTGTTTTTCATTTTCTTTTCTTGCTTTACAGTACTTATTCTTTATGTCTTCAATCAAGGCTTCATGATTGAGTAGTGCTTTTCTGATTTTGGAGCTTACTCTGCCCGTCTTAGTTAATTCATTTATTTTTGAACGAGGGGAGTCATTCTTATTTAAGCGATTATATCTTTTTCTGTATTTGTCAACACGTTTTTTTCCTTCTCTAGCGATTTCTTTAGTTTTTCTATTTCTTTGTGTAGTGTATCCCTGTTCTTCCTGGAAATTCACTTTCCTTCTTTATGTTGCCTGAAACAAAATAAAAATCTACTGGTAACTTAGGGGTTTAAGTCATGTACACCATATTTAAAAATAATTACTCAATGATAGGCCTGCTTCTTATTCTCTACATGTATCCATTTATTTATAATCCTAACTGCACACAACCCTGACCTTGATGATCAAAACTGCTGCTTTGACTGTTGGGCAGGATCTGGATTTAAAGGATAGGTGTCCAGACTATGCTTCCTAGCCTCTGCTTTCTCTTTTCTCTTCTTGTTCTGCTTCCTCCACTTTTTACGCAGCTGACGCTTCCCTCGCTCACTTAGATCACTAATCTTCTTCTTTTTTCCTTGCTCTACATCCCAAGATGGCACCGCCGAGTCAGTTCGCCGTCCAGGTCGCTCCACTTAAATTATGTTTTTATTTACTTTTTTACCTACTTTTGCTTTCTCTTTTTACACACATTACCTCTGCACTGATCATATACGAAAAGGAAACACTTTTAGAAATTGGACACCGCTTCACTGACCTGTTTCAGGACACTGTTATCCTCCAACCCATCGTGGCCATCTGAGATTCTCCGGAACACCGAGATGAACAATGGCCACCTGAATAACCACCCGAGACGACGGAACAAGAAACACCAATGTCCAGTCTCTGGAGAATAAGATGGACGATCTTAGAGCCAGGATAAACTTCCAACGGGACATTAGGGACTGCAACATCCTTTGTTTGTCTGAAACGTGGCTCACGCCCTTGGTCCCGGATGCTGCTGTAACGCCGTCTGAAAACTTCTCTGTTTTACGGATGGACAGGACAGCTGAGGCCGGCAAATCCAAAGGCGGAGGAGTTTGTTTCATGATTAACAGGAAATGGTGTGACTGGGACTGGGACATGTTTCGCGCAAGTTCATCTGACGTCAGTGAGTTCACGGATGTAGCGTTAAGCTTTGTAAACACGCTAGCCGAACAAGCTACGGATACAATAACTATAAGGACATTCTCAAATGAGAAACCGTGGGTGGACAGATCAATCCGTGCAGCAGTAAACAAACGCACTGCTGCTTACAACGCCGGTCTTCTGTCAGGAAACATGAGCGAGTACAAAGCATCGTGCTATGCTCTCCGGCGCGCAGTAAGAGCCGCCAAACACAGACACAGGGAACGCATAGAGTCACATTTCCAGCTAAATGACTCCCGACGCATGTGGCAAGGACTAAGGACCATCTGTGACTTTGGAAATAAATCCTCTGCAGAGGTGAGAGCAGATCCGTCGCTGGCTGATGAGCTAAACACTTTCTACGGCCGCTTTGAAAGCAATCGAAGCGTTGTGAGTCTGCCAATCAGCGTGTCAGGAAGCAGCAGTCAGAGCAGCGATCATCATGCGATCACCGTGTCGGAGGACGAGGTTCGAAGGGCACTAAAGCGAGTGAATGTAAGGAAAGCAGCTGGACCTGATGGGATTTCTGGCCGTGTACTGAGGTTCTGGGCCTCATTCACAACAATAATGAGACTGCATACTTGGATGAGGTAGAGAAATTAACATCATGGTGCCAGGACAACTGTCTGTCTCTGAATGTGAGCAAAACTAAAGAGCTGATTGTGGACTTCAGGAAGAGACAGCAGCAGCCCTATACTCCTCTTATGATCAGCGGGACCCCTGTGGAGAGGGTGAGCAGCTTCAAGTACCTTGGTGTAAACATCTCAGAGGATCTGACTTGGAGTACTCACATTCAAACATAGGTTAATAAAGCCAGGCAAAGACTGTACCATCTGCGACAGCTGAGGAAATTCAGGGTCTCACCAGCAATCCTGAAAACTTTCTATTCTGGGGCTATAGAATGTGTATTGACTTAGTGTATCTCAGTGTGGTATGGGAACAGCTCCAGTCAAGACTGCAAAGCCCTGCAGAGAGTTGTGTGCTTAGCTGAGCGCATTTCAGGGTCTGCTCTCCCCTCTCTGCAGGACATCTACCTCAAACGCTGCAGAAGTAGAGCTGCAAAAATCATCAAAGACTCCACCCACCCCAGTAACCATCTTTTCACTTTGCTGCCATCTGGTAAGCGCTACCGTAGCCTGATGGCAAAAACCCAGGACTCAGGAGGAGTTTCTTCCCCCAGGCCATCAGACTCCTAAACTCTAAACCAGCCTCTTAACATCCTCATGCCTCCACTTAATGTTCACTTTATCTTTTTACTTTACTCACTACCTCACATAGACACACTGACAGTGTCACCCTGTTTTGCACATTTGCTTCTTGTACATTGCTGTGTATCTTAATATTTAAGACTACAGTAAAATCCATATATGCACATTGTACATCCCTGTACAATGCTTCTTGTACATTGCTGTGTATCTTAATATTTAAGACTACAGTTTACTTTCATGCACATTATTTTGCGTTCTATATTTAATTCTACAATATACATTTTTTATATTTTATTCTTATATTTATATTTTTATTGTTTACTTTTATTTCATTCTTACATAGCTTTATTTATGTATATTTTCATCTGTGTTGCTTTCTTTAATAATTGCACTGTCCATGGAGCGGACCTGACTCACATTTCACTGCTGGTTATATATGCTATATATAATTTTGTATGTGACGAATAAAAATCTTGAATCTTGAATCCCGTCTCCATCTTTGACGCTCACTCTCTAGATATTTTTGCTTCCTCTCAGTATCAGCATCCCGACGTGCACGACATCGCCGTTGTCTCTCAGCAGCGCTTAATGGAGCCATGTCGGAGACAGATCTATCTGCACATATTATAAAATGTAACATTCTTCATTTAACACCAAGAATGTGTTAGTGATTGAGTGACAGTGGTTGAGAGAGTGACTGAGAGATGGTGAGTAAGTGAGTGAGAGAGAGAGTGAGTGAGTAACAGTCAATCAATCACCTTTATTTATATAGTGCTTTAAACAAAATACATTGCGTCAAAGCACTGAACAACATTCATTTGGAAAACAGTGCCTCAATAATGCAAAATGATAGTTAAAGGCAGTTCATCATTGAATTCAGTTATGTCATCTCTGTTCAGTTGAAATAGTGTCTGTTTTTATTTGCAATCAAGTCAATGATATCGCTGTAGATGAAGTGACCCCAACTAAGCAAGCCAGAGGCGACAGCGGCAAGGAACCGAAACTCCATCGGTGACAGAATGGAGAAAAAAACCTTGGGAGAACCCAGGCTCAGTTGGGGGGTCAGTTCTCCTCTGACCAGACGAAAACCAGTAGTTCAATTCCAGGCTGCAGCAAATTCAGATTGTGCAGAAGAATCATCTGTTTCTTGTGGTCTTGTCCTGGTGCTCCTCTGAGACAAGGTCTTTACAGGGGATCTGTATCTGGGGCTCTAGTTTTCCTGGTCTCCGCTGTCTTTCAGGGCAGTAGAGGTCCTTTCTTGGTGCTGATCCACCATCTGGTCTGGATACGTACTGGATCCGGGTGACTGCAGTGACCCTCTGATCTGGACACAGACTGGATCTCGTGGCCACGGTGACCTCGGAACAAGAGAGAAACAGACAAATATTAGCTTAGATGCCATTCTTCTAATGATGTAGAAAGTACGGTGTTATGTGAAGTGTTTCCGGTTCCGGTTTACCTAATTAATGCAGCCTAAAAATCCTTTAACGGATTTGGATATTAAAAGCATATTAGTATGTTATGTGTATGCCAGGTTAAAGAGATGGGTCTTTAATCTAGATTTAAACTGCAAGAGTGTGTCTGCCTCCCGAACAATGTTAGGTAGGTTATTCCAGAGTTTAGGCGCCAAATAGGAAAAGGATCTGCCGCCCGCAGTTGATTTTGATATTCTAGGTATTATCAAATTGCCTGAGTTTTGAGAACGTAGCGGACGTAGAGGAGTATAATGTAAAAGGAGCTCATTCAAATACTGAGGTGCTAAACCATTCAGGGCTTTATAAGTAATAAGCAATATTTTAAAATCTATACGATGTTTGATAGGGAGCCAGTGCAGTGTGGACAGGACCGGGCTAATATGGTCATACTTCCTGGTTCTAGTAAGAACTCTTGCTGCTGCATTTTGGACTAGCTGTAGTTTGTTTACCAAGCGTGCAGAACAACCACCCAATAAAGCATTACAATAGTCTAACCTTGAAGTCATAAATGCATGGATTAACATTTCTGCATTTGACATTGAGAGCATAGGCCGTAATTTAGATATATTTTTGAGATGGAAAAATGCAGTTTTACAAATGCTAGAAACGTGGCTTTCTAAGGAAAGATTGCGATCAAGTAGCACACCTAGGTTCCTAACTGATGACGAAGAATTGACAGAGCAACCATCAAGTCTTAGACAGTGTTCTAGGTTATTACAAGCAGAGTTTTTAGGCCCTATGATTAACACCTCTGTTTTTTCTGAATTTAGCAGTAAGAAATTACTCGTCATCCAATTTTTTATATCGACTATGCATTCCATTAGTTTTTCAAATTGGTGTGTTTCACCAGGCTGCGAGGAAATATAGAGCTGCGTATCATCAGCATAACAGTGAAAGCTAACACCATGTTTCCTGATGATATCTCCCAAGGGTAACATATAAAGCATGAAGAGTAGCGGCCCTAGTACTGAGCCTTGAGGTACTCCATACTGCACTTGTGATCGATATGATACATCTTCATTCACTGCTACGAACTGATGGCGGTCATATAAGTACGATTTAAACCATGCTAATGCACTTCCACTGATGCCAACAAAGTGTTCAAGTCTATGCAAAAGAATGTTGTGGTCAATTGTGTCAAACGCAGCACTAAGATCCAATAAAACTAATAGAGAGATACACCCACGATCAGATGATAAGAGCAGACTTACTCCGTTACACTTGCTTCCTCTTGGTCGGCTGTCACTCCTAGGACCAGGTCAGTAGGCATTTGTATGTGTCTGCCAAACATCAGGTACGTGGGGGCGTAACCCGTAGTACTATGTATACTGTTGTTATAGGCCTGTAGGAGGTTTGGCAATGCACTCACCCAATCGTCCTGCCGTTGTTGGTCCAAGGTCCCCAGCAGCCCCAATAGGGTCTGATTGAATCTCTCGCAGCCGCCGTTCCCCTGAGGATGATACGAAGTGGTGTGAGTTTTCGTGCAACCGTACAACTGGCATAGTTCTCTAATTACCCTGGACTCAAAGTTGGCTCCTTGATCGGAGTGCAGAAACTCCGGGCATCCGAACGTCTGGAAGACGGCCCGCCATAAAACTGTAGCGGTGGTGGTTGCAGTCTGGTCGAGGGTGGGGATAGCCCAAGCGTACTTTGTGAACAAATCCGTTATTACCAAGATGTTCTGGTAGCGATCTCGTGGTCAGCCCAGTGTCAAGAAGTCCATAGCCATGATATGAAGGGGGGCCTTCGCATGGATGGGTACCATTGGCGCTCGGACCTCCCGTCTGGACTTAAACAATATGCATCTCGGGCAAGCTTGAATTAGGGCGTGCACCGATGCCTCTAGCCCGGGCCAAAAGAAGAATCTCCTAAGCAGGGACACGGTCCTCTCCTGTCCCTGGTGCCCCAACTGGTTGTGGTACGCCGAAACTAACGCCGTTACCTCATCTGCGGGTACCACGATCTGGCGTACTTCTTCGCCCAACTTCGGGTCACTGACCCTTCTGCCCAGAACGCCATCTCTCAGCTCCAGCCTGTCCCATTGCCCCAGCAGCCTCCTCCCAGTATCCGTCTGGGCTAACCTCTCCGCTGGCGTCAGCCGTCGGCCCTGTTCCAGCCATTCTCTTACCAGCCGCACATCTTGATCCCTGGCCTGTCTCTCCCTCCACCGACGGGGATCCCATCCCCAGTTCTCAGGCACGGCCTCTTGTCTGCTGCCTGGTGCCTCTACTGCTCCTACCATATAGCCCTCCTCCGGGCTGGCCCCTCCGGGGCTTTCCGCTTCGGGCAGCCTTGAGAGGACGTCCGCGTTCGTGTGTTCACGCCCTGGTCGGTACTGTAGTTGATAGTCAAAGTTGGCCAGTTGGGCCACCCACCGCTGCTCCACGGCTCCCAGCTTCGCCGTCTGTAAGTGTACTAATGGGTTATTGTCTGTAATGATCGTCACCTTGGCACCCCAGAGGTAGTCTTTAAATTTCTCACTTAGGGCCCACTTCAATGCCAGCAGCTCCAATTTGAAAGAACTATAGTTCGCATCGTTCCTCTCGGCTGGGTGGAGGCTCCGGCTGGCGTACGCGATGACCCTCTCGACTCCGTCCTGCCGTTGAGCCAACACCGCTCCCAGCCCGAGATTGCTGGCATCTGTATACAGAAGGAATGGTTTTGTGAAATCTGCGTATGCCAGGATAGGGGCCTGTAGCAGCTCCTGCTTCAATGTCTGGAACGCCGACTCACAATTTGCATCCCAGTCTACGTTGGGCGACCCCCGGCCCCGGTTACGACCTGTGCCAACCAGCAACTGATTAAGGGGTTTAGCAATTTTTGAAAAGTCCTTTATGAAACGCCTATAGTATCCCACAAATCCTAAAAAGGATCGCACTTGCCTCACTGTCCTCGGGGCCTTCCAGTCTTTCACGGCCGATACCTTTCCAGGATCTACGGACACTCCAGCCGCACTGACCACGTGGCCCAAAAAGTTGACTTCTCTCCGTAGTAAGTGACACTTATTGGGCTGTAGTTTCAATCCGTACTTCTCCATGGCCCGAAAGACTTCCTCGAGGTGCCTCAGGTGTGAATCAAAATCTGGGGAGTAGACAATCACATCATCCAGGTAAACTAATACTGACTCCATTAACTGACCTCCCAAGCACCGCTGCATCAGCCGCTGGAAGGTGGCCGGAGCGTTACAGAGCCCGAAAGGCATCCGGTCCCATTCAAATAGTCCAAACGGGGTTGTAAAGGCAGTCTTCTCCCGGTCTGCTTCGGCCACCTGCACCTGCCAGTAGCCACTGGCCAAATCTAGGGTAGAGTACCATGCCGACTGCGTGAGGCTGGCAAGCGAATCTTCGATCCGCGGCAAAGGGAAAGCGTCTTTCTTAGTCACGAGGTTCAGCTTACGGTAGTCCACGCAGAATCTCCAAGCCCCCGTCTTCTTTTGCACCAGCACTATGGGGGCCGCCCACGGGCTGCTGCTTTCCCTGACAACTCCTTGCTTCAGCATGCCTTGCAGGAGTGTACGTACCTCGGTATACAAAGTGGGCGGAATTGGGCGATACCTCTCCCGGCTGGGCCCTGCATCCCCGGTAGGTATATGATGTTGTACCACCTGGGTGCATCCGTAGTCTTCATCGTGGGTGGCGAACACATGCTGCCATCTCCGAAGGAGGGCCTGTAACTTCTGTGTCTGTGCTTGTTCTAAATCCTCCCCTTGTAATGACTCACCCGCCAGGTGGCTCGGCACACTCCTCTCCATACCACCCCATGGGGTGTCTACTTGTGTCAGGGCCACCTCGATGACAGTGGGGCACACCTGACGAAAACTAATATCCCTCTCTTCCCTTACTTGGTGGGGTGTAACCGTTGTCAGACGGGCTAATCGTTGGTGCCGATGTAGTTGCACCGCGTATGGGTGTACATTCCGTATCCTCACGGGGACTCTCCCCCGCCGGACCGTCGCTAGTCCTCGTGCCACTTCCACTTGTGGACAATCCACATGGGGCTCCACCAGCACCCACTCTTCTGGGCCCGCTCTTCGGGGCGGTACTCGCGCCCACACAACAGCCTCACTTTTTGCGGGGACAGACAAAGCAAAACGACACATCACTCTTCCTACCTCTTCCTGTTCTCTGCAGACTTGGCTCATTTGCACCCTTCGACAGTCAGCTACCACACACTCCCACTTGGGCCTCTCTGCAGGTGGTATCTTCGATACGGGCCTAGCCCGAAATAGCTCTTCCCAGCAATCAGCGAGGACATTCATGCCCAACAGGGCTCGATGTGCACCCAGACAATGGTCTTGCACGATAATCACACCTTTCTGGGGGACCATCACTCCGTGAACCTCTAGGTCCGTCAATCGGTAGCCAATATATGGGATGTCGAGGCCGTTTGCGCCCTTCAGAGTAAGCCAGGGGGCCTCCGCCCCTGGTGCCCCTTGTTTCCCAAACACTTCTTCGGATAAACTCTCAGCAAATAACGTCACTTGGGAGCCTGTGTCTACCAGGCATTGAATCTCCTTGCCGCACACTCTCACCTTCGCCATGGGGCTACGCCCAATCATCTGGCTCCTAGAGCCATATCCTCTTCCAGGGTCTTCTCGAGGGGTCCCGGCCACACGACCCACAGTGGCCGGCCGACCTAAAAACCCCCTTCTGACGCCCTGCGGGGCCCACACTGGCGGCTATAGTGACCTGGTTTGCCACAGCGGTTGCAGATGGGTCGCCCTTGCTCGTCCCATTCAAAACGGGGCCGATTAAAGTGGTTCGGGCGCCTGAACGACTCTCGGCCTCCCTCTGAGTACACTCGGTCTCGGGGCGCCGGCCGTGGTTCCTCCCGCGCCCGTCCTTGGCGCAATTCTCCTACGAGGGCTTTAGACAGTTCAGACATCTGATCGCGGACATCTTTCAAAAGTTCAGCCTTCAGTGCTTGCTTCCAGTCAGGGCCTCCGGGTTGTGCTGGTGCTACTTCACTGACGGCCGCACACACTGGGGGACCACTCACCTCAGTCTCATCACCTTCCAGGGCCAGTGCCTCTTTCTTCAGATCTTCGAACGTAAGACCCGGGTCCCTTCGAAACTGGATACGTAGGCTCTGTCTCACCGGACCCTCCTTCAGCCCCAGAAGAAACTGGTCCCGCAATAGAGTCTCTCCATCTCCCAACCCGTGGTCCTGACGGGTCTGTAGTCGGGCGAATTGCTCTCGCAACCTCAGGGCGAAAGCTCTAATCGGTTGACGGGGGCCCTGCTTACAATTGAAGAACTGGGAGCGAAGGACAGCTACGGGGGTGTGGTCACCATACTGTTCAGTGAGGAACTGGAACACTGTTTGGGCGTTGGCTCTAACGGCTTCGGGGGCGGCATGCACCTCTCGCCGCGCTTCTCCATCCAGGGAGTTTAACACAAATTGAAGCCGCTGGGCTGCACTAAGGCCCTGTAGGTCGGCCAGGTACTCTAGTTGGGCCTTCCATTCAGACAATCGTACCTCGGATTCTGTCCCCCCATACTTTTGGATCCAGGGGCTCCCCATAAAAACGGGCATAGCACGGGGTTGGGCTGAAGGCCCCGCGTCGTCGGTCATTGGACGACCTTGGTTACTCAACTCGAGGTGGAAACCCTGCCGACTACGCCAAATCTGTCACACCCAGGGGCGGCTATGCTTTGACTAAGCCACACCCCTTCTCAACTTCCACCTCGAGGAGGTCCCCAAAGCCAACCCAATGGCCAAACAACACGAGAACAAGTAAGTGATAAAACAATCTTTATTTAAATATTTAAAAATAGCTTGGGGAATAGGGAAAGGGCAATTAAAACTAAACTCTGACTCGGCCCTCCAGATGGGCTATGGCCGGGAAGAGGTCAGGGAGCAAGGGGGCCACGGGGATCCGGGGCGTGGGACTTGGGGCCCGGCCAGAGTCTTAGGTATCCGTAGCGCCCTCCTTCTTCCTCCTCTTCGCTGAATACAACTCACGGTAAGTACTGGTTCACACAGTTCGTTCTCGGGGTGCTCACTCTCTTTCTCTTCCTCCACAGGCAACGGCTGGGACGCAAAGGCACAGTAAATTCGGCTTGGTTTTGCTCTCACCTCTTCGCTGATTGCAGCTCACAGTAAGTACTGGTTCACACAGTTCGTTCCTTGGGTGCTCACTAGCTTTCTCTTTCTCCACAGGCAGCGGCGTAAGTACAGGTTTCCTCGGTCTCTCCTCGTGTTACCCACTCTCTCTCCTTTTCTCTCCACAGGTATCAACTTGGGCACAATAGCACAGTTAGTTTACTTTGAATGGCTCTCACCTCTGGGCTGGACACAGCGTACTGTAAGTACAGGTTTCGCTCTATTTCTCCTCGCGTTATCCACTCTCTCTCCTCCTCTCTACAGGTATCAACTTGGACACAAAACACAGTTACTCTGCTTTGGATCGCTTTCACCTCTGGGCTGGACACAACGTACTGTAAGTACAGGGTTCGCTCTATTCCTCCTCGTGTTATTCACTCTCTCTCCTTTTCTCTCCACAGGTATCAACTTGGGCACAATAGCACAGTTAGTTTGCTTTGAATAGCTCCCACCTCTGGGCTGAACACAGCGTACCGTGCTATCTCCGGAGATCTGAAGCACGCTCACAACATATACTGTACTGAACTAAGCTAGAACCAGCAGTCTCCTTGTCCTCCCGCGACGGAGTGCGTGAAGGCGGGGGTTTATCTGACAGGACACACGGCAATACACAGCAACCCACAGCAATATACAGCACCACGTCAAAATTATAGGTTTTCACAGCACGAAGACTCCCATCACACTCAGTGTACAAAAAGGACACCCGTCTTCCTTCACTTCGCTTGGTTCGGATCTGGCGATGGAATATGCGGCCTAGCTAGTGATGTCGTCGTTGTGACTACTTCAATAAGTATTCCTTCGGCTCTCCCACCACGCTATATTAGGGGTAGGGCCGCCCTCCTCCTCCTGGGGAGATCTACACAACGTCAGGTCAATATACAGGGCACTTTCGGCTTGCTCTTAGTACTCACATCAATGCCGCTTCCAATCCCCTTTTTCACGTCGTCTCAATTCGCCGTATAATCCGTTCACTTCTCAACCTTTAAGGTTCGCGATGTCTTCACAATCATACAATTCCAGCCTGAGGGAGAGAGAGAGTTAGACAGCCACCAGCAGCGCACCAAGACGGGCACGACACAGTGCTTCACACACACCAGAAAGAGCTCCCAGACTGTGAAATGACTTGGCCTTAAGTACTGCCTTGTCCAGCGTATCCTCCAATCACCAACCGCTGTCCCTAACTAGGCACAGGTGCATCGAATTCCCTGATTTTCCCTCTTACGGCGCTACCGGAAGTTCCGGTGTTCTGTTTTTCCGGTCCGGGCGGAAACACTTCCGGGCGGAACCAAACTTCCCGAATTTTGGTTCCGCCCCTAAAGATCGTCACCTTGTGACATCCTCCCCCGCCAATCCGTTCTAGTCCCTAGAACGTCCTCGGGCTGTCCACTCACCATAGCGGGCAGGGGGTCGGCCTCGGTTCTCTCGCTGGGATCGTCTCACTGGTGAATCGGGCTCAGCTTGTTCAGGGGCTGCTTCTGGTTCTCTCGGGGCGATCGGGGGTGGTGCCGGGATAGGGAGGTTGCCTAGCGACATGATGGAGAAGATGTCAATAGATGATGTAGAAAAGACCCTAATGTTATTTATTAGTGTTGTTTTTTGAGCACAGCCCCTTGTTGCCATTTGTTAATTAGGTCAAGAGGCGTGATGATGCCAGTGTTATTGAGCAGGCTGCCTAAGTTTGAATGTTTTTATTCTTATTTGTATTTTTCAAACAGAATACCTGCAACATTTGGCTAATAATTGTAAAACTGCTGTTTTTCATGTAGCCTAGTTTATCATATTATGTATATTTTTTTGGCAAAGCAGTCTTTTTTTATGTGCAAAGTTTTTGATAAAAACGAAATTATATTTGAATGTATTGTGTGTTTTCTCTTTTTTTTTTTTTTACATGCAGGCCAGGGAAACAAAATAAACAACCCCATGAATCTCTTTAATAATATCAATACAAATACGTGTTTTTTTTTCCTGCGGGACGGGAGAAGACACAAAATCAATGCATCTCTATTATTGCGCTGGAATAAATTCTCAGAGTTTTGCGGGTGCGGGCGGGAGCAGGCTGGAGTGTAACACATACGTTGCGGGAGCGGGCGGTAATGGTCAGAAATTCGGCGGGCGGGAGTGGGATGAAGAAAACAGTCCCGCGCAGGGCTCTAACCCAAAGTAACTAGTAACTAACTACTTGAGTAGATTTTTTATCCGATACTTTTTTACTCTTACTCAAGTAACTATTCAGACTAGTACTTTTAACTTTTACTTGAGTAAATATTTCTAGAAGTACTTTTACTTGAGTACAGTTTTTGGGTACTCTACCCACCTCTGCAACCTGTTGTGTGTGGGCTCCGAAGTGCGGATGTGAAGTGCGATTGCGTCACAGCATAAGCTGTCCCAAATTCAGAATGCGCACTTGGAAGGGCGCATTTATTTATTAATGTTTTATTTCACAGTACACAACATGTTACTGTAAAAAAGGACTACCCAGAAGCCATACCGGCTTATAAATAGGGCCCTTCAAGACACATAATCAGCACTAATAACAACAGATAATAATCCACCCACCCAATACCCATCCACACCAACAACAACACCATTCACCACAAAATATCCTCCCAACAGTCAGCATACATCACACATCTCAACCATCCCTCAAACAAAGCCAAGAATAGGGTATTCAAACATCACAAAAAAGAATATCAGAAAAGTCAATAAAATATGAAACCTTCAGCCTTATGGTGTCTATCAAGCATAATGTTGTAACAATTTGTGTTTAAAATGCTTTTTAAATATATCAAGAGAAGGTAGTTATTTTATAGAATTGTCAATCTCATTCCAGATCCCAGGACCCTTACATGCTATACTAAAGCTAGTACACTTCATCTTGCGCTTTTTCCACCGTAATAGCGTTCTCCTTCTAGTGTTATGGTCATGAATACAAGAGGTTACTGGAATGAGATGGCAAAGTGTTGGATGCAATTTATGAACTACATTATACATAATACAAGCATTTTGAAAACTATTGCACTCAGTGAGCTTCAAAAGCTTATACCTATAAAAAAGCGGATCAGAGGGAGCATCATAATTTGCCCATGATATAACACATATAACTTTCTTCTGTAGAATCTGCAATTTTTCAAGATGGCTTGGATATGTGTTACACCATATAATAATACAATAATTTAGATGTGTCTCAAAAAGTGACCGGTACAATGTTAGAAGAGCATCAAAATGCAGATCATATCTTAATTTCTAAAACAAACCAACATATTTTGACAATTCCTTTATTAAAAACTCTATATGTTGTTTAAAATTTAAGGACTCGTCCAAATAAATTCCTAAGAATTTGATGTTCTCTACTCTTTCAATTACTTTATTATGTATTTTGATTTGTATATGTTTCAATTTTCAATGTTTGTCCGACTTCTATTTGAACGCAATATAATAAATTTGGTTTTAGATACATTTATAGATAATTTGTTGTATTTAAAACAACTATCTACTTTAACTAATTCCTCATTAACAAGCTTTTGTAAAATATCAAGATTTTTATGGGACAAGAAGAGATTAGTATCATCTGCAAAGACAACCTGATGAAAAATATTTAATGGGCTTATAATGTCATTTACATACAAAATAAAAAGAATTGGACCTAATATGGAGCCCTGGGGGACTCCACAAACAATTTCTGTGCATTCTGAATAACTACTGTTTATTTGGGCAAATTGCTCCCTTTCAGTTAGGTAACTTTTGAACCAGCTGAGTGCCTTCCCTCTGACACCATAGTGTTGCAATTACCCAATTAAAATTTCTAAATCAATGGTGTCAAAAGCTTTTGATAAATCTAAAAATACACCAATACCAGTCTCACCATTATCTATAGCGTAATTGATTTTCTCGATGAGATCCAGAATTGCCAAACAAGTAGAGCTCTTTTTCTTAAATCCATATTGAGATGGAATGAGTATATTCATTTTATCCAGGTAACCACTAAGTCAATCAATCAATCAATCAATCACCTTTATTTATATAGTGCTTTAAACAAAATACATTGCGCCAAAGCACTGAACAACATTCATTTGGAAAACAGTGTCTCAATAATGCAAAATGATAGTTAAAGGCAGTTCATCATTGAATTCAGTTATGTCATCTCTGTTCAGTTGAAATAGTGTCTGTTTTAATTTGCAATCAAGTCAACGATATCGCTGTAGATGAAGTGACCCCCAACTAAGCAAGCCAGAGGCGACAGCGGCAAGGAACCGAAACTCCATCGGTGACAGAATGGAGAAAAAAACCTTGGGAGAAACCAGGCTCAGTTGGGGGGCCAGTTCTCCTCTGACCAGACAAAACCAGTAGTTCAATTCCAGACTGCAGCAAAGTCAGATTGTGCAGAAGAATCATCTGTTTCCTGTGGTCTTGTCCTGGTGCTCCTCTGAGACAAGGTCTTTACAGGGGATCTGTATCTGAGCTCTAGTTGTCCTGGTCTCCGCTGTCTTTCAGGGCAGTAGAGGTCCTTTCTAGGTGCTGATCCACCATCTGGTCTGGATACGTACTGGATCCGGGTGACTGCAGTGACCCTCTGATCTGGACACAGACTGGATCTGGTGGCCACGGTGACCTCGGAACAAGAGAGAAACAGACAAATAAGTCTATTGTACACAACCCTCTCAAGCACCTTGGAAATGGTAGGCAAAATGGATGTAGGTCGATAATTTTGTAAGTTATTTTTATCACCAGATTTATAAATAGGTATAACTTTTGCAATTTTTGTTATTTTTGGTACTACACCATGAGATAAAGATAGGTTTATACAATAGACAAGTGGATCTAGGATTTCAATTGCAATAGAATTTACAATTTTGCTACATATATCATCCACACCAGCAGTATAAGAGCTTTTCATATTCATAATAATTTTCAAAACTTCCATTTTGTCGGTAGGAGTTTAAAAAAACGAATTTAAATAATTCCCTTTTAAATATTGTTGGTATGAAGCTCCCCCTGGAGGATTTATGAATTTCGAAAGAGTTTCGCCTATAGAAATAAAATAGTTGTTAAAACCTTTGGCAAGATCGTTATCATTAAGATAATGATTATCATTATGTTTGACATTAGTTTCTGGAAGAACAGTTGCTTTTTGATCCCGGCTGAGCACAGTATTTAGTACTCTCCAGCATCGCTTTTGATCGCCACGAGAAGCCTTAATTAAATCAGTGTAGTAATTCCGCTTCCTTATTCGTATTAACTTTGTGAGTCTATTTCTAAATGTAAAATATTTTCTTTTATTGTCATTAGTTGGATTTTTAATGTAGCATTTGTAAAGCTTATTTTTTCTTTTAATTGATTTTAGGATTCCCTTAGTAAGCCAAGTATTTGATTGCTTGTATCTCCTTTAACAATTTTTTCTGGTATAGTGATATTAATACTGTTGGTTAATTCATTAATAAAAGCACTATAGGATTCTTCCGGAGTATTACAGCTAAATACAGAATCACATGTTTTATGCCTAAGATTACCAAGCAGTTTATCTAAATATTTTCCTGTTAATACTTTTATGCTTTTTTTAAGAGGTAATGTCTTCTTTTGTTGTTGCCTGGTCTTAGTATCCAGGTCTATGAAAAGTACATTTGCAAAATGATCTGTGATATCTGACATAATTACACCGGAGTCAAAATGTACATTTATATTTGTAATAATATTATCAATGGTAGACTTAGTTGTTTCTGTTACTCTCGTATATGAGCTTATAGTTGGACAATTTTTTGAAGAATACAAACAATTTAAGAAATAATTTTTCGCACCGTCATCTTTAGCTAAGTTGATGTTAAAATAGCCAAGAATAAAACAATGTTTATTCATGTAATTGATGCTACTTAATATTTCATCCAGTTTGGTCAAGAAACAATTTAAGTCAGAGTCAGGAGGTCGATAGACTATTCCAACAATTATACTTTTCATATTTTCATTATGTATTTCAATAAATAAGGAATCTGATAACCCATCATCCAAAAGTAGGTCATCCCGAACAGTTACACTCTGCTGAATGTTGGCATATAAGCACACGCCCCCACGCCCCCAAGCACGCGCTCTTCAATTCCCATGAAAATGAAGTGTACATCTATGGACACTGCGCACCCTACCATATCCCAGAATCACTTGCGTGCATACGACGACGGTGTTTATATTCAGATAACAAGGCAGGTGAGAGTTCTGTGGGGGACTTCACATTGAAATGTAAGTATTGTGTTTTCATTTACCCAAATATCTAGCCAAAGTGTTAAAAGCCAGTTTTTTTTTTTTTTTTTATTTTTTTTTTTAAATAAAGCCCACAAATAATAAGACAGTCAAGTCAAGATTATATATAGTATAAGGCAATTGTCTTTCTCTGTTTTGCTTTTGAAGTGCTGTCATGCAAGAAATGTCTACAAATGTTTTAACCAAACTTTAGCACTTCAGTATTTTGTATGCATGTCCTGCTGTGTCATGTTTTCTAATGTTAAGATCTCTTTGTTTTTTTTTGTTTTTTTTTTCATAAGTGTTTCCATTTTCTCATTTTAGGACTACTCTGGAGAAAGTGAGCCTGCTGGGGAAAGACTTAATATAAAGTTAATAGACAACTTTTTGTTGAAATTTATTGTGCTGTTGTTGTTAACAGGCATGATCTATTAGCTAAGTGTCCTGGGACAAGTGAGGGAGCGAGTGGAGCTTCTCAGGGAGGACATCAAACTCCAGAGAGAGAGAGAGAGAGATTTTGATTTGATTTTGAATCACTTTATTTTATCAAAAGAATACCATTAGTGGTAATTATAAACCACACAGGCAAAAAAAAAAAAAAAATAAATAAATAAATATATATATATAAAAATACACAACACAAAATATACTCAAACCAATAGATTTCCAAAACACAAAACATTTTCCACAACAGAGCACAAGACATTTTTGTAACCCCAAATGTGCAGGAATTCCTCCACATTATTTGTGATGCTGTAAAAATCAAAATCAATCTTCAATCTGGCTTTTAACATTCTCACAAAAATTGTATTTGCATCAGAGTCCAAAGACCCTTCTGTCTTATTTCTTCGGCTAATGTAAATGGCCATTTTTGCTTGTCCAAAGAGAAAGTTAAACAATTGGCATTTCATTCTACCCTTTTGATTGTACCTGAAGCCAAAGATGAAGTCTTGTTTAGAAAAAGCATCTCCAAACAATCGGAACATTTGCTGTAACAGCTCGAATAAAAAAGACAATCTATCACACTCCAAAAAGCAATGAAAGACTGTTTCTCTGTTTAAGCAAAAGGGACAGTTATCGTTAACATTAGGGTTGATAACAGAAACAAAAGCATTTACAGCCACACAGCCATGCAATACCTTCCACTGTAAATCTCCAATCTTTTTTGTCAACGGTGGTTTATAGATCGTTCTCCACACAGGTCTGATTTCACTGTTAACCTTTAAATGAGCTCTCCAGGGAGTATCAGCTCGACCATTTAGTTTGTTTTTGTTCAAAATTTTAACAAGTATGTTATACATTGTTTTGCCCTCCATAACACCCAACTCATTAGTGAGAGTCTCATTGAGCTCTAACAGTTGACCAGTACAGTTTTTAAAATCAGGAGAAAGTGACAAAACAGGAAAAGGGTCTTCAACATTTGATTGACAAAAATCATTACAGGGACTCTTTAATAAAGAGAGTTCAGTTTCTGTGAGTTCACACTTCAGAGCCTTAAGCATCTGATTCAAAAGCCTGGTGGATCTAACTCTCACATGAGAAGCCAGACCATCAGAATCAGTTAAATTGGGTCCACATATGTTAACTACATGTCCCAGAGTCACTACCCCAGCAGAACGGAAAAGCTGTAGCACAGAATGTCCTGTTGTACGCTCAACATTAAAGCGGGATCCATATATAATTGGCTCTTTCAGCAGCCACGAAAGGGAAGTGCAGTTTTCTGCTCTCTGTTTAATAAACAGTCCCCACACTGTGAATAGTCCAAGGTAGAATTTAGGGAGATTGTTTATTTTCGAGGCATTTAAGTCCATCAAAAACAAAGATTCAGCGAGACCCAGATATCCTCCTCGGCCCAGTATTGTCCGAGCCAAAGGTCTCCAAACAAGGTGTGCAGGTCCAGTAAGGAATCTTTGAATAAACTGGAGTCGAAAGGCAGCCCCTCTACTTGCAAGATGAATAAGACCTTGTCCTCCATCTTCCTTTGACAGAAAAAGAACACTTTGAGGGACCCAGTGCAGACGATCCCAGAAGAAGTCTACAAGTGCTGACTGTATTTTATTAAGCAGTTGTGTTGGCGGATCCACACAAGTCAGACGGTGCCACAACATAGAGGCCACCAAGTTGTTTATGATTAAAGTCCGTCCTCTATAGGACATGTGTGGCAAAAGCCATTTCCATTTCCTTAAGCGTCCTTCAATTTTCTCAAAAACATTTTCCCAATTTTTACATACAAATGAGTCATCACCAAGATAGACACCAAGGTATTTTAAACCATCTTTTTTCCACACTAACCCACCAGGTAAGACAAGCTCTTTGCTCAGCTCATCACCCACGGCTAATGCTTCACTTTTTCCCCAGTTAATTTTTGCTGATGACAAAACACCAAAGTCATTAATTGCTTTTTTAAGGGAATTAACATCATTTTGTTGATTAACAATGACAATGACATCATCAGCATAGGCCGATAGTTTTAAACTTGACTCACAACCAGGAAAAATAACACCAGAAAGGGACTGTCTTAATTTATGCAAAAGAGGCTCTATAGCAATAGAGTACAGCATTCCAGAAAGTGAGCAACCTTGTCTGATCCCTCTTTGGACTTTAAAAGGAGCGCTTAAACCACCGTTGATTTTTAATAGGCTCTCAATGTCACAATATAAAACCTTGATCATGGCTATAAGATTAGAGTCGAAACCAAAGGCTTCGAGTGTTTGCCACAGATATTGGTGTTCGACTCTATCGAAAGCCTTTTCTTGGTCTATTGAAATCAGACCAATTTCATAGCCTAATGAACTGGAGAGGTCCAAAATATCCCAAATTAGGAAAATATTATCAGATATCAATCTGTTGGGTATACAGTAGGTTTGATCAACATGAATAATATCTTCCATCACTTTTTTAAGTCTCATGGCCAACACCTTAGACAAGAGTTTATAATCGGTGCAGAGCAGAGCCACGGGTCGCCAGTTCTTAATTTCTTGTAAGTCCCCTTTTTTAGGGAGGAGTGTAAGAATTCCTCTCCTGCAGCTGAGTGGTAAGTGTCCTTTGGTTAAACTGTCTCTTAGAACTATCAACAAGTCCTTACCTATGATAGGCCAAAAAGCTTTGTAAAAGTCCACAGGAAGGCCATCGAGGCCTGGAGCCTTTCCATTTTCTAGGCTTTGTAGTGCAGTATGTAGCTCCTCAGCCGAGATCCTTGCCCTCAGCTCTGCGTTGGCTTCCTCAGTGACCTTAGGCAAGTTCTCGTAAAAGCACTGTGCCACCTCTGGATTTTCTTGATATTCTTTTTTAAACAGCTTTTCATAAAAAGTCACTGCGCACTTACGGATTTCTTCAGACTCCTTTAGCAGCTGTCCATTGCTGGACCGCAGAGAGTGTATAAGTCTTTTCTGTCCATTTTTGCGTTCTAAGCCAAAAAAGAAATGGGAGGGTGCATCCATTTTAATGACGTTTTGAAAACGGAACGTACAAGGGCACCTTTAGCAGAAAAACCCAACAGATTTGACAGAGCTGATTTTTTCTTTTTGAGAGCTTTAATATGTTCTCCATTTCCTGTGAAATCTGCTAAATCTTGCAGCATCACTATTTCATTCTCCAGGGCTTCCATTGATTTAGTCATATCCTTTGTGACATTTAGAGAATACTGTATACACAGCTGTTTAATCTGAATTTTTCCTATGTCCCACCATTGTTGTAAAGATGTATATGTCACACCCAGGGGCGGCTATGCTTTGACTAAGCCACACCCCTTCTCAACTTCCACCTCGAGGAGGTCCCCAAAGCCAACCCAATGGCCAAACAACATGAGAACAAGTAAGTGATAAAACAATCTTTATTTAAATATTTAAAAATAGCTTGGGGAATAGGGAAAAGGGCAATTAAAACTAAACTCTGACTCGGCCCTCCAGATGGGCTATGGCCGGGAAGAGGTCAGGGAGCAAGGGGGCCACGGGGATCCGGGGCGTGGGACTCGGGGCCCGGCCAGAGTCTTAGGTATCCGTAGCGCCCTCCTTCTTCCTCCTCTTCGCTGAATACAACTCACGGTAAGTACTGGTTCACACAGTTCGTTCTCGGGGTGCTCACTCTCTTTCTCTTCCTCCACAGGCAACGGCTGGGACGCAAAGGCACAGTTAATTCGGCTTGGTTTTGCTCTCACCTCTTCGCTGATTGCAGCTCACAGTAAGTACTGGTTCACACAGTTCGTTCCTTGGGTGCTCACTCGCTTTCTCTTTCTCCACAGGCAGCGGCGTGAGTACAGGTTTCCTCGGTCTCTCCTCGTGTTACCCACTCTCTCTCCTTTTCTCTCCACAGGTATCAACTTGGGCACAATAGCACAGTTAGTTTGCTTTGAATGGCTCTCACCTCTGGGCTGAGCACAGCGTACTGTAAGTACAGGTTTCCTCTGTTTCTCCTTGTGTTACTCACTAGTACAGGGTTCGCTCTATTCCTCCTCGCGTTATCCACTCTCTCTCCTCCTCTCTACAGGTATCAACTTGGACACAAAACACAGTTACTCTGCTTTGGATGGCTTTCACCTCTGGGCTGGACACAACGTACTGTAAGTACAGGGTTCGCTCTATTCCTCCTCGTGTTATTCACTCTCTCTCCTTTTCTCTCCACAGGTATCAACTTGGGCACAATAGCACAGTTAGTTTGCTTTGAATGACTCTCACCTCTGGGCTGAGCACAGCGTACTGTAAGTACAGGTTTCCTCTGTTTCTCCTTGTGTTACTCACTAGTACAGGGTTCGCTCTATTCCTCCTCGCGTTATCCACTCTCTCTCCTCCTCTCTACAGGTATCAACTTGGACACAAAACACAGTTACTCTGCTTTGGATGGCTTTCACCTCTGGGCTGGACACAACGTACTGTAAGTACAGGGTTCGCTCTATTCCTCCTCGTGTTATTCACTCTCTCTCCTTTTCTCTCCACAGGTATCAACTTGGGCACAATAGCACAGTTAGTTGCTTTGAATGACTCTCACCTCTGGGCTGAGCACAGCGTACTGTAAGTACAGGTTTCCTCTGTTTCTCCTTGTGTTACTCACTCTCTCTTTCCTTTTCTCTCCACAGGTATCAGATTGGACACAAAGCACAGTTAGTTTGCTTTGAATAGCTCCCACCTCTGGGCTGAACACAGCGTACCGTGCTATCTCCGGAGATCTGAAGCACGCTCACAACATATACTGTACTGAACTAGGCTAGAACCAGCAGTCTCCTTGTCCTCCCGCGACGGAGTGCGTGAAGGCGGGGGTTTATCTGACAGGACACACGGCAATACACAGCAACCCACAGCAATATACAGCACCACGTCAAAATTATAGGTTTTCACAGCACGAAGACTCACCCACCACACTCAGTGTACGAAAAGGACACCCGTCTTCCTTCACTTCGCTTGGTTCGGATCTGGCGATGGAATATGCGGCCTAGCTAGTGATGTCGTCGTTGTGACTACTTCAATAAGTATTCCTTCGGCTCTCCCACCACGCTATATTAGGGGTAGGGCCGCCCTCCTCCTCCTGGGGAGATCTACACAACGCCAGGTCAATATACAGGGCACTTTCGGCTTGCTCTTAGTACTCACATCAATGCCGCTTCCAATCCCCTTTTTTCACGTCGTCTCAATTCGCCGTATAATCCGTTCACTTCTCAACCTTTAAGGTTTGCGATGTCTTCACAATCATACAATGCCAGCCTGAGGGAGAGAGAGAGTTAGACAGCCACCAGCAGCGCACCAAGACGGGCACGACACAGTGCTTCACACACACCAGAAAGAGTTCCCAGACTGTGAAATAACTTGGCCTTAAGTACTGCCTTGTCCAGCGTATCCTCCAATCACCAACCGCTGTCCCTAACTAGGCACAGGTGCATCGAATTCCCTGATTTTCCCTCTTACGGCGCTACCGGAAGTTCCGGTGTTCTGTTTTTCCGGTCCGGGCGGAAACACTTCCGGGCGGAACCAAACTTCCCGAATTTTGGTTCCGCCCCTAAAGATCGTCACCTTGTGACATCCTCCCCCGCCAATCCGTTCTAGTCCCTAGAACGTCCTCGGGCTGTCCACTCACCATAGCGGGCAGGGGGTCGGCCTCGGTTCTCTCGCTGGGATCGTCTCACTGGTGAATCGGGCTCAGCTTGTTCAGGGGCTGCTTCTGGTTCTCTCGGGGCGATCGGGGGTGGTGCCACCACGGGTCTCCCTGGTACCACAGCCAAACCTTCAATCCAGGGGGCCGCTGGTACAGGTTCCGTGGGGACTTCTTCCACGGCTTCAGGGTAGTTAGGGCATGGGCGAATCATGTTCCGGTGCACCACACGGTCGGGGCCTGACTTCCCTTCTGGCCGGATGGTATAGACCGGCTGTCCCGGCCTCTGCTGCCGGCAGACTACATAAGGGGTGGCCTCCCAACGGTCACTCAGTTTCCCCTTCCCCTGCCGCCGATTATCTCTCACCAACACCCTCTCTCTTGGCAGTAGAGGGGCTTCTCTAGCAGTCCGATCATACAACCGCTTACTTTTCTCTCCTGCCGTCTGTATCCTTTTCGACACCTGCTCGTAGGCGAAATGCAAGCGCTGGTGATGGCGCCCCACCCACTCCGTTACACTTGCTTCCTCTTGGTCGGCTGTCACTCCTAGGACCAGGTCAGTAGGCATTCGTATGTGTCTGCCAAACATCAGGTACGTGGGGGCGTAACCCGTAGTACTATGTATACTGTTGTTATAGGCCTGTAGGAGGTTTGGCAATGCACTCACCCAATCGTCCTGCCGTTGTTGGTCCAAGGTCCCCAGCAGCCCCAATAGGGTCTGATTGAATCTCTCGCAGCCGCCGTTCCCCTGAGGATGATACGAAGTGGTGTGAGTTTTCGTGCAACCGTGGTCGGCCCAGTGTCAAGAAGTCCATAGCCATGATATGAAGGGATATGAAGGGATATGAATGGACTTAAACAATATGCATCTCGGGCAAGCTTGAATTAGGGCGTGCACCGATGCCTCTAGCCCGGGCCAAAAGAAGAATCTCCTAAGCAGGGACACAGTCCTCTCCTGTCCCTGGTGCCCCAACTGGTTGTGGTACGCCGAAACTAACGCCGTTACCTCATCTGCGGGTACCACGATCTGGCGTACTTCTTTGCCCAACTTCGGGTCACTGACCCTTCTGCACAGAACGCCATCTCTCAGCTCCAGCCTGTCCCATTGCCCCAGCAGCCTCCTCCCAGTATCCGTCTGGGCTAACCTCTCCGCTGGCGTCAGCCGTCGGCCCTGTTCCAGCCATTCTCTTACCAGCCGCACATCTTGATCCCTGGCCTGTCTCTCCCTCCACCGACGGGGATCCCATCCCCAGTTCTCAGGCACGGCCTCTTGTCTGCTGCCTGGTGCCTCTACTGCTCCTACCATATAGCCCTCCTCCGGGCTGGCCCCTCCGGGGCTTTCCGCTTCGGGCAGCCTTGAGAGGACGTCCGCGTTCGTGTGTTCACGCCCTGGTCGGTACTGTAGTTGATAATCAAAGTTGGCCAGTTGGGCCACCCACCGCTGCTCCACGGCTCCCAGCTTCGCCGTCTGTAAGTGTACTAATGGGTTATTGTCTGTAATGATCGTCACCTTTGCACCCCAGAGGTAGTCTTTAAATTTCTCACTTAGGGCCCACTTCAATGCCAGCAGCTCCAATTTGAAAGAACTATAGTTCGCATCGTTCCTCTCGGCTGGGTGGAGGCTCCGGCTGGCGTACGCGATGACCCTCTCGACTCCGTCCTGCCGTTGAGCCAACACCGCTCCCAGCCCGAGATTGCTGGCATCTGTATACAGAAGGAATGGTTTTGTGAAATTTGCGTATGCCAAGATAGGGGCCTGTAGCAGCTCCTGCTTCAATGTCTGGAACGCCGACTCACAATTTGCATCCCAGTCTACGTTGGGCGACCCCCGGCCCCGGTTACGACCTGTGCCAACCAGCAACTGATTAAGGGGTTTAGCAATTTTTGAAAAGTCCTTTATGAAACGCCTATAGTATCCCACAAATCCTAAAAAGGATCGCACTTGCCTCACTGTCCTCGGGGCCTTCCAGTCTTTCACGGCCGATACCTTTCCAGGATCTACGGACACTCCAGCCGCACTGACCACGTGGCCCAAAAAGTTGACTTCTCTCCGTAGTAAGTGACACTTATTGGGCTGTAGTTTCAATCCGTACTTCTCCATGGCCCGAAAGACTTCCTCGAGGTGCCTCAGGTGTGAATCAAAATCTGGGGAGTAGACAATCACATCATCCAGGTAAACTAATACTGACTCCATTAACTGACCTCCCAAGCACCGCTGCATCAGCCGCTGGAAGGTGGCCGGAGCGTTACAGAGCCCGAAAGGCATCCGGTCCCATTCAAATAGTCCAAACGGGGTTGTAAAGGCAGTCTTCTCCCGGTCTGCTTCGGCCACCTGCACCTGCCAGTAGCCACTAGCCAAATCTAGGGTAGAGTACCATGCCGACTGCGTGAGGCTGGCAAGCGAATCTTCGATCCGCGGCAAAGGGAAAGCGTCTTTCTTAGTCACGAGGTTCAGCTTACGGTAGTCCACGCAGAATCTCCAAGCCCCCGTCTTCTTTTGCACCAGCACTATGGGGGCCGCCCACGGGCTGCTGCTTTCCCTGACAACTCCTTGCTTCAGCATGCCTTGCAGGAGTGTACGTACCTCGGTATACAAAGTGGGCGGAATTGGGCGATACCTCTCCCGGCTGGGCCCTGCATCCCCGGTAGGTATATGATGTTGTACCACCTGGGTGCATCCGTAGTCTTCATCGTGGGTGGCGAACACATGCTGCCATCTCCGAAGGAGGGCCTGTAACTTCTGTGTCTGTGCTTGTTCTAAATCCTCCCCTTGTAATGACTCACCCGCCAGGTGGCTCGGCACACTCCTCTCCATACCACCCCATGGGGTGTCTACTTGTGTCAGGGCCACCTCGATGACAGTGGGGCACACCTGACGAAAACTAATATCCCTCTCTTCCCTTACTTGGTGGGGTGTAACCGTTGTCAGACGGGCTAATCGTTGGTGCCGATGTAGTTGCACCGCGTATGGGTGTACATTCCGTATCCTCACGGGGACTCTCCCCCGCCGGACCGTCGCTAGTCCTCGTGCCACTTCCACTTGTGGACAATCCACATGGGGCTCCACCAGCACCCACTCTTCTGGGCCCGCTCTTCGGGGCGGTACTCGCGCCCACACAACAGCCTCACTTTTTGCGGGGACAGACAAAGCAAAACGACACATCACTCTTCCTACCTCTTCCTGTTCTCTGCGGACTTGGCTCATTTGCACCCTTCGACAGTCAGCTACCACACACTCCCACTTGGGCCTCTCTGCAGGTGGTATCTTCGATACGGGCCTAGCCCGAAATAGCTCTTCCCAGCAATCAGCGAGGACATTCATGCCCAACAGGGCTCGATGTGCACCCAGACAATGGTCTTGCACGATAATCACACCTTTCTGGGGGACCATCACTCCGTGAACCTCTAGGTCCGTCAATCGGTAGCCAATATATGGGATGTCGAGGCCGTTTGCGCCCTTCAGAGTAAGCCAGGGGGCCTCCGCCCCTGGTGCCCCTTGTTTCCCAAACACTTCTTCGGATAAACTCTCAGCAAATAACGTCACTTGGGAGCCTGTGTCTACCAGGCATTGAATCTCCTTGCCGCACACTCTCACCTTCGCCACGGGGCTACGCCCAATCATCTGGCTCCTAGAGCCATATCCTCTTCCAGGGTCTTCTCGAGGGGTCCCGGCCACATGACCCACAGTGGCCGGCCGACCTAAAAACCCCCTTCTGACGCCCTGCGGGGCCCACACTGGCGGCTATAGTGACCTGGTTTGCCACAGCGGTTGCAGATGGGTCGCCCTTGCTCGTCCCATTCAAAACGGGGCCGATTAAAGTGGTTCGGGCGCCTGAACGGCTCTCGGCCTCCCTCTGAGTACACTCGGTCTCGGGGCGCCGGCCGTGGTTCCTCCCGCGCCCGTCCTTGGCGCAATTCTCCTACGAGGGCTTTAGACAGTTCAGACATCTGATCGCGGACATCTTTCAAAAGTTCAGCCTTCAGTGCTTGCTTCCAGTCAGGGCCTCCGGGTTGTGCTGGTGCTACTTCACTGACGGCCGCACACACTGGGGGACCACTCACCTCAGTCTCATCACCTTCCAGGGCCAGTGCCTCTTTCTTCAGATCTTCGAACGTAAGACCCGGGTCCCTTCGAAACTGGATACGTAGGCTCTGTCTCACCGGACCCTCCTTCAGCCCCAGAAGAAACTGGTCCCGCAATAGAGTCTCTCCATCTCCCAACCCGTGGTCCTGACGGGTCTGTAGTCGGGCGAATTGCTCTCGCAACCTCAGGGCGAAAGCTCTAATCGGTTGACGGGGGCCCTGCTTACAATTGAAGAACTGGGAGCGAAGGACAGCTACGGGGGTGTGGTCACCATACTGTTCAGTGAGGAACTGGAACACGGTTTGGGCGTTGGCTCTAACGGCTTCGGGGGCGGCATGCACCTCTCGCCGCGCTTCTCCATCCAGGGAGTTTAACACAAATTGAAGCCGCTGGGCTGCACTAAGGCCCTGTAGGTCGGCCAGGTACTCTAGTTGGGCCTTCCATTCAGACAATCGTACCTCGGATTCTGTCCCCCCATACTTTTGGATCCAGGGCCTCCCCATAAAAACGGGCATAGCACGGGGTTGGGCTGAAGGCCCCGCGTCGTCGGTCATTGGACGACCTTGGTTACTCAACTCGAGGTGGAAACCCTGCCAACTACGCCAAATCTGTCACACCCAGGGGCGGCTATGCTTTGACTAAGCCACACCCCTTCTCAACTTCCACCTCGAGGAGGTCCCCAAAGCCAACCCAATGGCCAAACAACACGAGAACAAGTAAGTGATAAAACAATCTTTATTTAAATATTTAAAAATAGCTTGGGGAATAGGGAAAGGGCAATTAAAACTAAACTCTGACTCGGCCCTCCAGATGGGCTATGGCCGGGAAGAGGTCAGGGAGCAAGGGGGCCACGGGGATCCGGGGCGTGGGACTCGGGGCCCGGCCAGAGTCTTAGGTATCCGTAGCGCCCTCCTTCTTCCTCCTCTTCGCTGAATACAACTCACGGTAAGTACTGGTTCACACAGTTCGTTCGTTGTGTTCAGCGAAGAGGTGAGAGCAAAACCAAGCCGAATTAACTGTGCCTTTGCGTCCCAGCCGTTGCCTGTGGAGGAAGAGAAAGAGAGTGAGCACCCCGAGAACGAACTGTGTGAACCAGTACTTACCGTGAGTTGTATTCAGCGAAGAGGAGGAAGAAGGAGGGCGCTACGGATACCTAAGACTCTGGCCGGGCCCCGAGTCCCACGCCCCGGATCCCCGTGGCCCCCTTGCTCCCTGACCTCTTCCCGGCCATAGCCCATCTGGAGGGCCGAGTCAGAGTTTAGTTTTAATTGCCCTTTCCCTATTCCCCAAGCTATTTTTAAATATTTAAATAAAGATTGTTTTATCACTTACTTGTTCTCGTGTTGTTTGGCCATTGGGTTGGCTTTGGGGACCTCCTCGAGGTGGAAGTTGAGAAGGGGTGTGGCTTAGTCAAAGCATAGCCGCCCCTGGGTGTGACAGATACTCAGACTTTGTAGAAGTCTAGAAATATGGCAAATAGTCTTAGTGTTTATACTTGACTAACTGGGGCCCAGGTCAGGAAGCAGACAGACTGGCTAAACCGACCGTCTGCTAGCTGCCTCCCGTCACAGAGGTCAGTTAATTCTCAGCACATAGAGACTCTTTCACCTAGATATCACACTATAGAGACTGTGTCTGTTCCACGAACTAGAAAATACAAAAAACGTCCAAACCAAGTTAAGGTTAACAATTTAATTGAGGTTCAACAAATAAAAAACAAATGCAATATGGATAAACAAATGATAAAGATTGGCTTATTGAATATCAGATCCATTTCTACGAAAACACTTTTTGTAAATAATATGATAACTGATCATAATATAGATGTGCTCTGCTTGACAGAAACCTGGCTAAAACCTGATGATTACATTATTTTAAATGAGTCCACCCCCCAAGATTACTGTTATAAACACGAGCCGCGTCTAAAAGGCAAAGGGGGAGGTGTTGCTTCAATTTATAATAACGTTTTCAGGATTTCTCAGAGGGCAGGCTTCAAGTATAACTCGTTTGAAGTAATGGTGCTTCATATAACATTATCCAGAGAAACCAATGTTAATGATAAATCCCCTGTTATGTTTGTACTGGCTACTGTATACAGGCCACCAGGGCACCATACAGACTTTATTAAAGAGTTTGGTGATTTTACATCCGAGTTAGTTCTGGCTGCAGATAAAGTCTTAATAGTTGGTGATTTTAATATCCATGTCGATAATGAAAAAGATGCATTGGGATCAGCATTTATAGACATTCTGAACTCTATTGGTGTTAGACAACACGTTTCAGGACCTACTCATTGTCGAAATCATACTCTAGATTTAATACTGTCACATGGAATTGATGTTGATAGTGTTGAAATTATTCAGCCAAGTGATGATATCTCAGATCATTATTTAGTTCTGTGTAAACTTCATATAGCCAAAATTGTAAATTCTACTTCTTGTTACAAGTATCGAAGAACCATCACTTCTACCACAAAAGACAGCTTTTTAAGTTATCTTCCTGATGTATCCGAATTCCTTAGCATATCCAAAACCTCAGAACAACTTGATGATGTAACAGAAACTATGGACTCTCTCTTTTCTAGCACTTTAAATACAGTTGCTCCTTTACGCTTAAGGAAGGTTAAGGAAAACAGTTTGACACCATGGTATAATGAGCATACTCGCACCCTAAAGAGAGCAGCCCGAAAAATGGAGCGCAGCTGGAGGAAAACAAAACTAGAGGTATTTCGTATTGCTTGGCGGGAAAGTAGCATATCCTACCGAAAAGCATTAAAAACTGCTAGATCTGATTACTTTTCTTCTCTTTTAGAAGAAAACAAACATAACCCCAGGTATTTATTCAATACAGTGGCTAAATTAACGAAAAATAAAGCCTCAACAAGTGTTGACATTTCCCAACACCACAGCAGTAATGACTTTATGAACTACTTTACTTCTAAAATCGATACTATTAGAGATAAAATTGCAACCATTCAGCCGTCAGCTGCAGTTTCGCATCAGACAGTGCACTATAGACCCCCTGAGGAACAGTTCCACTCATTCTCTACTATAGGAGAGGAAGAATTGTATAAACTTGTTAAATCATCTAAACTTACAACATGTATGTTAGACCCTATACCATCTAAGCTCTTAAAAGAGGTGCTTCCAGAAGTCATAGGTCCTCTTCTGACTATTATTAATTCCTCATTGTTATTAGGACATGTCCCCAAAACCTTCAAACTGGCTGTTATTAAGCCTCTCATAAAAAAGCCACAACTTGACCCCAGAGAACTAGTTAATTATAGACCAATCTCGAATCTCCCTTTTCTGTCCAAGATACTAGAAAAGGTGGTATCCTCACAATTATATTCCTTCTTAGAGAAAAATGGTATATGTGAGGATTTCCAGTCAGGATTTAGACCGTATCATAGTACTGAGACTGCTCTCCTTAGAGTTACAAATGATCTGCTCTTATCATCTGATCGTGGGTGTATCTCTCTATTAGTTTTATTGGATCTTAGTGCTGCGTTTGACACAATTGACCACAACATTCTTTTGCATAGACTTGAACACTTTGTTGGCATCAGTGGAAGTGCATTAGCATGGTTTAAATCGTACTTATATGACCGCCATCAGTTCGTAGCAGTGAATGAAGATGTATCATATCGATCACAAGTGCAGTATGGAGTACCTCAAGGCTCAGTTCTAGGGCCGCTACTCTTCACGCTTTATATGTTACCCTTGGGAGATATCATCAGGAAACATGGTGTTAGCTTTCACTGTTATGCTGATGATACGCAGCTCTATATTTCCTCGCAGCCTGGTGAAACACACCAATTTGAAAAACTAATGGAATGCATAGTCGATATAAAAAATTGGATGACGAGTAATTTCTTACTGCTAAATTCAGAAAAAACAGAGGTGTTAATCATAGGGCCTAAAAACTCTACTTGTAATAACCTAGAACACTGTCTAAGACTTGATGGTTGCTCTGTCAATTCTTCGTCATCAGTTAGGAACCTAGGTGTGCTACTTGATCGCAATCTTTCCTTAGAAAGCCACGTTTCTAGCATTTGTAAAACTGCATTTTTCCATCTCAAAAATATATCTAAATTACGGCCTATGCTCTCAATGTCAAATGCAGAAATGTTAATCCATGCATTTATGACTTCAAGGTTAGACTACTGTAATGCTTTATTGGGTGGTTGTTCTGCACGCTTGGTAAACAAACTACAGCTAGTCCAAAATGCAGCAGCAAGAGTTCTTACTAGAACCAGGAAGTATGACCATATTAGCCCGGTCTTGTCCACACTGCACTGGCTCCCTATCAAACATCGTATAGATTTTAAAATATTGCTTATTACTTATAAAGCCCTGAATGGTTTAGCACCTCAGTATTTGAATGAGCTCCTTTTACATTATACTCCTCTACGTCCGCTACGTTCTCAAAACTCAGGCAATTTGATAATACCTAGAATATCAAAATCAACTGCGGGCGGCAGATCCTTTTCCTATTTGGCGCCTAAACTCTGGAATAACCTACCTAACATTGTTCGGGAGGCAGACACACTCTTGCAGTTTAAATCTAGATTAAAGACCCATCTCTTTAACCTGGCATACACATAACATACTAATATGCTTTTAATATCCAAATCCGTTAAAGGATTTTTAGGCTGCATTAATTAGGTAAACTGGAACCGGAACACTTCACATAACACCGTACTTTCTACATCATTAGAAGAATGGCATCTACGCTAATATTTGTCTGTTTCTCTCTTGTTCCGAGGTCACCGTGGCCACCAGATCCAGTCTGTGTCCAGATCAGAGGGTCACTGCAGTCACCCGGATCCAGTACGTATCCAGACCAGATGGTGGATCAGCAGCTAGAAAGGACCTCTACTGCCCTGAAAGACAGCGGAGACCAGGACAACTAGAGCCCCAGATACAGATCCCCTGTAAAGACCTTGTCTCAGAGGAGCACCAGGACAAGACCACAGGAAACAGATGATTCTTCTGCACAATCTGACTTTGCTGCAGCCTGGAATTGAACTACTGGTTTCGTCTGGTCAGAGGAGAACTGGCCCCCCAACTGAGCCTGGTTTCTCCCAAGGTTTTTTTCTCCATTCTGTCACCGATGGAGTTTCGGTTCCTTGCCGCTGTCGCCTCTGGCTTGCTTAGTTGGGGTCACTTCATCTACAGCGATATCGTTGACTTGATTGCAAATTAAAACAGACACTATTTCAACTGAACAGAGATGACATCAATGAATTCAATGATGAACTGCCTTTAACTATCATTTTGCATTATTGAGACACTGTTTTCCAAATGAATGTTGTTCAGTGCTTTGGCGCAATGTATTTTGTTTAAAGCACTATATAAATAAAGGTGATTGATTGATTGATTGATTGACTTTGTCTTTGAATAATTGTTCCAGAAAAAATTAAAGGCCTCTTTAAAAACTTTATCAGAAAGTAATGTTACATTAAAGTGCCAATAAGCACTCTTACATTTTACATCTTTGATGAAAACTGAGACTTGTACAAGAAAATGATCAGAAATTCCCACTGGATGTATTGAGCAACTTTTAAGAATATTAATTTGATGCTTGAAACAATAAAATCTATCAAGCCTAGCCATAGACAGGACATTATCTTTGACATGAGTCCAAGTATATTGACGCTGAGTAGGATGAAAAACTCAGCATCACTCAGATCATGCATTTCAATTAAACTAGTTAAAACTCTCTTACTAGGTCCATGAGGTTCTTGATGGTTTCTATCTAAGGATGCATTGACCGTGCAATTAAAATCACCACCCAGAAAAAAGTAACCATCATTGTTACAGTTATTAATAGCAGTGTTAAGAGTGTTGAAAAAAATAGCTTTTTCTGTGCCTAAAGTTGGAGCATAAACATTGAAGAAAGTTATTTTAACATTTTCAAACACAGCTTGTATTTTTAACAAACGGCCTTCAATTATTTCATCAATATCACAAGAGATAGGTGTAAAGTCTCTAGAAAACAAGATGCCAACACCACCACTGTTACTACTCTTGTGACTGAGGAAAATTTCCTCATCCCATTCTTTTCTCCAAGCAGCTTCATTGTCATGTGTACTATGTGTTTCTTGCAAAAAGATTACATTTAGCCTCTTACTCTTGAACAGATTGAAAAGAGAAACTCTCTTAGCATCCTCCCTAGCACCATTAATGTTTAAAGAGCCCAGTTTGAAATCACACATTTTGAAAGTAAAGCTGCTTTGAAATAACAATTGAAAATAAAAAGGAAAATAATAAAAATAAATCTCTTAAACATCATTCTTTAACCTCCCTCAATTGTGCTCTTACTTTTACAAGCAATTTTTTTAGACGGTAAATTTCTTGATCAGTAAAAATGCATTGATCACTTTGTTCAGGGTTTTTCATAAGCAGTCTGACAGAATCAAGGAACAACTTTAGATCAGGGAAAAAGTCCTCAATTTTAACAGATCTCATTCCTTTTGTGCTTTGTAAAAAGGAACGAATCTTAGAGAAAGGGTAAGCACAATCCATATCCACCTGCGTGTCACTACTTCCCTCATATTCACTTTCTTGCATTTCCATCAAACCATCCTCAGACTGACAGGAAGCACACATTAGATTTAGCTTTGACACTTTTGTTACTTGCTGCAAATTTGCTTTGTTTTCAAGATTTGTCCTCTTAGTTGACATTTTGCCAACTTCCCTGTCAATCATAGCATCAGTATCATTACACAACACAGATTCCGCCACTCCGGTCGCGGTTTCACCCACATTTAAATCTGCATTCAAATCACTGCATGCTTCCTGTTCACTTTTTTTACTCACTGTGTTTTCCAACACTTCGTTCTCCTGATTGTTAACTTCATTTCCTTCTCCCTGCACCATTTGTACATTTCCCGGTGGATCTTTCGGTAGAACATCACTAGTGTCAGCACTAACAGACGTCTGTTCCGTTACATTAGCGGCTAACTGGCTATTGTTTGTTTTGTCCGGACACGAACGAATTAGATGACCCACAGATCTGCACCCAAAACACTTCATTGTTTCTGAAGTAACATGCACGGTGTATTCATAATAATCTACTTTAAACTTGAAAATAAAGTTTAATTCCTCATTACTCTTTTTAGGGATCATTAGTACTTGTCTCCGAAAAGACATTACATGTTTGAGTTGTGGAGATTTGGAACTGATTGGGATCATTTTAATTGGAGACACTAGTTTTCCGTGTCTTCCTAGCTCCTTCTCTAACATCTCATTCTTCAGAAAAGGTGGTACATTGGAAATCATTATCTTTTTTGCGGGACTTACTAGAGACAGAACAGGTGTAAAAGTACCTTGAATCACTACTCCACTCTCAAGCAACTGGTTAGCTTTGTCCACAGTATCCAAAAAAATCACAACAGCACTATTCATTCTTGCAGCAGATTTAATACTCTCAAACCCAACAATTTCACCCACCGCTATACTACATTCTTCAACTGAACTCCCTCCAGGTGGGGACAAACGAACAGCGTGCCTGCACGTCAGCTTGTGAAAGCTAAAATCTCACTCAAAGCCATGCTAGCCAGCAACACTGGCAGCACTTTTCGCTACCAAACAAACGTTGAAAAAACCTTATGAATACACAAAAACAGGCAGAAAAAAAAAGGGAGGGGGGGAGACCCCAAGAAAAACGCGAAAAGAAAACTATAAGAAAAAACTTACAGTCTGCAAAATGCTCTCAGCAACATTCACCACGCTCACAGCAGCCAAACGCTCGCTCACAATCGCTCCGCCCACTCAACCGGCACACGCGCGTGCGCGCACACAGAGAGAGAGAGAGCAAGAGACTTTTAGACTTTTAAGCTTCTTTTATTCACAGACACTTATTAAAAAACAATAAATATTATATTACACAAGAACAAATAAAATCCTATCTACATATACATGAATAGGATATTAGCTCACATTAAAATTAATTTAATTTCATAACATTATAACACAACCTCTCTCTTCACTTGGTTGACATAAAATACCTTTAGTACCCCACAAAGAAAATAAGAATCAGTATCATTTACAAAATCATAAAATGTATACTACATAATTAACCTACTTTTTACCAAAATCTTAAACATCTATAAAGGATCAGTTCCTCTATTAAGAAGTGTTATATTCTTCCTCGTCAGCCATATAGCCATTTTTGCCTTACCAAACAAAAAATTGATCAAAAGACCATTTGTAAAGTTGAAACCAAAACTATGACACAATTCTCATAATACACTAAACAATTTATTTTGGCCTTGAACAATCAATAAAAATATGAAACACAGTTTCTGAAATTCCACAAAAAGAGCACTCTTCCTCCTGCAAAGGGTTCAAACGTGCCTTATATCGATTCGTTGCTATTATCCAATGTGAAATTTCCATTGCAAATCTCCATTTTGTTTTTCAACTGGTTTCTTATATAAGGACCTCCAACTACCTTTTGGGGAAGTACCAGACTCAACAAATTCAGTCCACTTCGTTTCTGGAAGTTATTTTAATGCTCTTAAATTGAGATATTTTACACAATCACAATAAAGAGCTTTCTTAGAAGTAATATTAAAAAGACCAAGTTCAGGCGTACTAAAAGAGAGCAGACTTCCTTCAAATTCCTGCCAGTCTCTTACATCCACATTCACACTGATCTTGGGGAATACATTCTTCGACTTTACAGATTTTAGTGGCAGAACAGGAAAAAAGACTTTAATTTCACCTAGTAGCTTTGGACAATTCGAACAGAATGTATACCAGTCTTTATGGACAGTTTTTCTGCACTAATCCACTGGTCATTTGACCGAATGTGGCCGAATAAGTGATTTGGCCTGCAGATTGGTCCTTGTTGAGTGGGGCTTTGATACTCCAATAAGGGGGAAGCGCCCGTAATATTTAAAGACCCTTATTTTGACGGGTTTACGGGTCCTCGTAGGTCTGGATTTCTCACTTCCTGGCATTTTGTTTCGGTTCTCGGTTCCCTTAAGGTATGTTTACACTCTCCTTCGGCAGTATAAATACACGGATTACTTTAGTAATGTGCTTCATTTATAGCGGGGCTGGTGGCATTGTAACCGGTCTCTGGTGGAGTTGCTTTCAGGTACGTTGATATATAAATCTTAAGCTCTTTCGTTGTGTTTGGGGTAATTATTATGTCACATGTAGCAGTAAGGACGCGTTGGCAGATGCAGGTGAACGCTGGCCAGTAAACAGAGCTGCAGCACCGGTTGTGAGTAACCATACAACGCTGCGTTCGATCGTGATTCTACCTAAACTGTAAGTAACCTCTCTCTTGTTTACATTCGGGGTTCGGGACATTTAGGTTGACTTGTCTCGTCGTTGAAGGTGAATGGAGAATGGATCATCACTGTCTCTAATCCATGGTGAAGAACGCTGCACCTGACGCGCTGCAGTTTTGCTTCCCGGCAACGTTTCCTCAGTTTAATTTGTTACAGTGGGTGCTGCTAGACTAACACCTGGTGATTACATGGCAGATATGGTGGACGGCTAGTTCTCTAGCTTTGTGTCTGCCCGGCTGCCTACCAGGGTTATTTAGTTTTGATTAGTTAATTTTTATTTTTTTTTGCCAGGTTGTTTTCTATATTGTTTATTTTGAATTTTGGTTTTGTGGGTTTACTTTGTGGTAAACTCTGTTTCGTGAGATTACTTGTGGACATTTCCCATTTATTATTATAATATAAGTTTGTGCTTGTTTCTCTTTCATCCCCGGTTCTGTTATTTTTGGGCCACTAGTCGCTGATTTTCAGCTGGCGCGACAGAAGGCACCGGTAGTGGGCTGGAGTTTTAAAGCTGCCATATCTGGTGGCTTTACTTTAGTTTCTTTTCATTATTTTGTGTATTTTTTTTGATCGTTAATACGAGTCCCTTTTTATTCTCCCTCTCCCCAGGAGCCACTGAGGATTTAGCGTGGAATGGGGGAAGCTAGCTGCCTCATTCAAGTGGTGTGCTACACCGTGTGCTATCCCGTGTGCTGTGTGTGCTGACAAAACGTCCTTATGGTGTGGGTGTGCTGGTTTGATTTGCAGTGACTTGGGTTTGGACAACCATCTTGGAGTGCAGCCAGCCTGCCCTGTTCCTGCCAAGCTTGGCTCGGAGGAAGTATTTGTTACGTGTAAGAGTCCTGAGAGCGAGTTTTTATTGGTGGTGATCATTTTATAATAAAGTATTTTTGTATTGTCCCTCACGTCTCCTGTCATCTGCCTGTCCAAATGGTAACACTTACCTGTGTGTCTTTCTTGGGAGTTATTTCCCTGGTGCCCCCCAGGGTGGCGTAGTCGGATTAAAAATATAAATTAACTGTTCCCACAACTTGAGAGAACGCCACAATAAGATGCCAGATCTTATAAATTCCTGCTCTCACCAAACTTGTGCGTACAGTCTGAGAATCCAACATCGCACTGGGTAGGTGAGAGTAAAAAATTAAGGGTTCTTCAAGATCCCAAAGAGTCTGTGTTTCAGAAGTCTCCCTTTTAACAATAAAAATGTGCCATGCATTGAGTACTGAGGCATAAAAAGATGGGAGCCCACTAAGATCCATCTCCTTTAAATTCATTAAAAACAGATGCCGATCCAAATTCAACCGTCTTCCTCGATTCAGTAAGGTACAGGCCACTTTTATCCAGCTCTGAGACTGATGATAAAGTAGTTTCTGAGCAGTTTGCAGTCTAAAAGCAGCCACTTTGGACTTAATATCCATAAGACCTTGACCTCCTTCATGAACCTGCAGATACAAAACTGACTCTCGTAGCCAATGTTTGTCCAGACCAGAAATTTTTTTTGGATAACTCCAATAAAATCTTCTGGTGGATTCAATACAATTAATCGATGCCATAGGATAGAGGCGGCAAGATTATTTATGACCAGCACTCTTCCTCTATAGGAGAGTTTAGCCAAAATCCAGTTCCATTTTGACAATCTGGCAAAAACTTTGTCCTTCAAACCTTCCCAGTTTTTTCTTTGGTAGTTTTGAGAACCCATAAAAATACCTAAAAACTTAAAACCAGTTTTTACCCACTTAACATTCTCAGGGATAACTGGTAAATGCATTTTTGTTTTATCATTACACCGAAATGCTTCTGTTTTACCCCAGTTGAGTTTTGCGGAAGATGCTCTCTCATACAATCCAATACTGTAATTAATAATATCAACATCATTTTGTTCTTTCACAATTACAGTAATGCCATCCGCATACGCAGTCAGTTTAACAGAATACATAACATTACTGTAAGGGTGGTTTGCCTACAGAGGTTCAGGCTGTAAGATTGCCGAAAGGACTAAAGAAACGTTATCAGCACGATGTTATAAAACTGTAATTTCTAGTCTATTACCACCCACTGCCACTTATACCAATGACGGAAAGAAGCGCAGTTACAATAGCTAAATATGTGGGAGAGTGTTGCTATTAAGTGACTATATTGTATTGCAATAGGTAGCACTTCAAAGTTAATATTGAGTCAAGACTAGTTGGCACATAATTAATAATTAAAATGGTTTAATAACAATATTTTGTTATGGTTACACTTGAATTGGTTACAAAATAGATAAAAGATGGTAAAACATATAGTTAATTGTACCCAACATGTATGTAAAATATTACCTGAGAAGGAAAGAGAGAGGGGGAGATAGAGAGAGGGAGAAATAGAGGGAGAGAGCTCTAGTAAAGGAAAGATTCAGCAAAGAAAAGCCAGAAGAGAGAAAAAAGCCTTGAGCAACATTCACAGTCTTCTTTTATTCATTCCTTGACCATGTGGCTGAAACCCAAATGTGGGACATTCAACCTGACCAATCAGCAGACTACAGCTTCACCCATTGTGCAAAAGGTGTGACAATTAGCAGACCCCCGATATAAACACATGCTGGCCTACAGGCCTTGATTGATATCATCACTTTAATGCCATCAGGAATGCTAAATGGGCCCTTTGTTACTCAAGATAGTTTGGAACAGGAAAAAACAGAAGTCTTTGATCATTTTGACCTTACATTACCAATCCTTAAACCAGACAGATTTTTTCTTAGTAGACATAAAAGTGGTTCCACTGCTAAAGCATAAAGCTGACCTGACAGTGGACACCCCTGCCTAATACCCTTCTGTATTCTTATTGGTTGGCTTAAACCACCACCAATCTTTAAAATAGAAGATACATTCATATACAAGAGTTTGATCCAAGATATAAAAACATTTCCAAACCCAAATGCATGCAATGTTTCGAACAGAAAACCATGGTCAACTCTGTCATAGGCTTTTTCCTGATCCAGGCACAAAAAACCTACATCCAGTTCATGAAGTTTAGAGTAGTCCATATCTCTGATCAGAAAAATGTTATCATGTATCGTTCTTTCTGGAATACAATAGGACTGTTCTTGATGTATTATATCCCCCAAAACAGATTTCATTCTACTGGCCAATAACTTAGCTATTATCTTATAGTCAGATGTTAGAATTGAAACAGGCCTCCAATTTTTTAGGAAACTCAAGTCTCCTTTCTTAGGTATCAGTGACAACACTGCCCGTTGACAACTTTTGGGAAGTAGTTTATCTTTAAAACATTCTTGAACCACCTCATAAAAGTCTCTTCCAATGATCTTCCAAAAAGTCTTATAAAAGTCCACTGGTAGTCCATCAATTCCAGGTGCACGGCCAGCATTCATCTGCATTACTGCATCAGTTAACTCCTTAACAGAAACCGCACTGTCCAGAGACTGACTCCACTCTTTAGAGATGGTAGGAAGTTGTTGTAATAAATGCATCCAGTATCGGTGTCCTCCTTTTTAAATAGTTCTGAATAAAAATCCACTGCAATCTTCCGCATTTTTCTTGAATCAGAGGTCTTTAGTCCATCTGGTGTTGTTAAACAGTGCATTTCATTTTTTTTTCTTTAAGACCTTTTCTAAATTATAAAAATATGCAGTGGGAGCATCCATGTCATGTATAGACATAAAACGCACCCTTATCAGGGCACATTTAGCCCAAACTTGCAATAAAGTTTCAAGATCTTGCTTCTTTTCAGATAACTTTCCATCCAATGATGGATCTGACTGTTGGATCATTCCAGATGTAATCTGAAAAATCTCTATTTCTGATATTTTTTGTTTAGTTTTTCTGGTAGACAAGAAAGTAAATTGTTGACAAAAAACTTTTATTTGGGTCTTTCCTATCTCCCACCACTGTATTAAACTTTCAAAATCACCCTTTTGGGAAACCCACTCAGTCCAAAACAATTAAACATTTTCTAAAAAATCTTTTTCTTTTAACAACGCTACATTAAATACAGACTGCATACAGACCACTCATTAAAGTCGCCAAACCAGTTTACAAACAGATTAAAGTGTGGCCATAAGGATCATCAGAGATTCTTCAGGACTGCTTCAACACAACTGACTGGGACATGTTTAAACAGGCTGCCACACGCAATAACACCACTGACCTCCAGGAGTACTCAGAGACTGTTACTGCCTACATCAATAAGTGTATTGATGATGTAACGATCACAAAAACTATCACTGTCCGGGCCAACCAGAAGCCATGGATGATGGGGGAGGTCTACAGACTCCCGAAGACACGGAATGCTGCCTTCAGAGCTGGAGATGAGGTGGGCCTGAGAACAGCTAGGGCCAACCTGTCCCGTGGCATCAGAGAGGCTAAGAGACAGCACTCCAGGAGGATAGCTCATCAATTCAGTGACAGCAGAGACACTAGGAACCTGTGGCAGGGGATACAGACCATTACGGACTACAAGCCCCCACCACGGACCTGTGACAACAACATCTCTCTGCTGAACGAGCTGAACACCTTCTTCGCTCGCTTTGAGCAACAAAACAGCACCACTGCACAGAAGACTCCACCTCCTCCCGGCGACCAGGTGATGACTCTGACCCCAGACAGCGTGAGGAGATCCTTCAGCAGGATTAATGCCCGCAAAGCTCCGGGTCCTGACAACATCCCTGGGCGTGTACTGAAAGACTGTGCAGCAGAACTCACTGATGTCTTCACAGACATTTTTAACATCTCACTGAGTCAGGCTGTTGTTCCCACATGCTTTAAAACTACCACTATCATCCCAGTCCCGAAGAAGCCATCTCCATCCTGCTTCAATGACTACCGTCCTGTTGCACTTACCCCCATCCTCATGAAGTGCTTTGAACGGCTAGTCATGCACCACATCAAGTCTGCCCTCCCTCCTCCCTGGACCCCTTCCAGTTTGCATATCGGTCCAACCGGTCGACCGATGATGCCATCTCCACTGCCGTCCACTCAGCACTCACCCATCTGGAAAAAAAGGACTCTTATGTCAGAATGCTGTTCATAGACTTCAGTTCAGCATTCAACACAATCATCCCTCAACAGCTCATCTACAAGCTGAGTCAGCTGGGGCTCAACACTTCGCTGTGCAACTGGCTGTTGGACTTTCTGACTGGAAGACCTCAGGCAGTACAGGTCGGCAGCAACACATCCAGCACCATCACACTGAACACTGGGGCCCCCCAAGGATGTGTGCTGAGCCCCCTCCTCTTCACTCTGCTGACCCATGACTGCACACCGTCACACAGCTCCAACCTCTTCATTAAGTTTGCAGATGACACGACGGAGGTGGGTCTCATTAGCAACAAAGATGAGACAAATTACAGGAGTGAGGTGAGCCGCCTGGCTGGGTGGTGCAGTGACAACAATCTCTCTCTGAATGTGGAGAAGACGAAGGAGATTGTTGTAGACTTCAGGAGAGCACACACTCAGCACGTTCCTCTGACCATCAACGGTGCGACTGTGGAGAGAGTGAGCAGCACCAAGTTCCTGGGTGTGCACATCACAGAGGACCTCTCCTGGACTGAAAACACCGCAGCACTGGCCAAGAAATCACAACAGCGTCTCTACTTCCTCCGCAAACTGAGGAGAGCCAAAGCCCCACCCCCCATCATGTACACATTCTACAGAGGCACCATCGAGAGCATCCTGACTAGCTGCATCACTGTGTGGTATGGCGCCTGCAACGCGTCCTGCCGAAAGACTCTACAACGCATAGTGAGAGCAGCTGAGAAGATCATTGGTGTCTCTCTACCCTCCCTCCAGGACATTTATGGAACACGTCTCACCCGCAAAGCCCTCTGCATCACAGGTGATCCCACTCACCCCTCACACAGCTTCTTCAGCCTGCTGCCATCAGGGAGGAGACTGCGGAGTCTCCAGGCCAGGACCAGCAGACTGAAGTACAGCTTCATCCACCAGGCTGTCAGGAAGCTGAACTCCCTCCCGAACCTGCCCCCCCTCCCCTCTTCTTCCCCAGGCACCACTGAACTATGACCCCCCCCCCCACACACACTAATTATCTGATGACATGCATGAGTCACTTGTGCAGCATTGGTCTGCTCACTCCCCGCTCACTACCTCATTCGGCATGGAACTACCTCATCAGTCAGTTAAATAACTGCTCTTGGTCACTTGTCACTTTAATCTGACTTTTTTTGCACTAAAAATCTTTTAACTGCACTGTTGTTCACTTCATTGATTTGCACTATATCTGTCATTTACCTTGCGCTGCTTTATTTAACTTTATTTTTAATTTTTATTTTATTATATGTCTTTTTTTATAATTCCCTTATTGTATAATTGTATCTACATTTTATATTTGATCTAGTTATTTTTTAATTTTTTTTATTCTTTTTATTTTTTTAGGCTTTAATGTTAATGTTATCTGTATGCACCGGGGTCTTAGAGTAACGCAATTTCGATTCTCTGTATGTATGTACTGTACATGTGGAAATTGACAATAAAGCAGACTTGAACTTGAACTTGAACTTGAACTTAAACTTCCAGTTAGTACTGTTATATTTCTGATTTGTGTAAGCAATATTCACGGTAATAAAATGATGATCTGATACACAACATGGAAAGATGTTACACTCCATTAATCTATTATTTTCTGTACGCTTGACATAGAACCGGTCAAGTCTAGCTGTGCTAATCCTCAAGTTGTGAAACTCTTGTCCATGTATATTGTTTTACTACATTATTCTTTTCTCTCCACACATCTATTAAATCGTGTTGAACAATAATACTTTTTAAGAAAGAAGCTGAAACAGTATCTGGTTCCTCATTATTTCTGTCTAAAAGAAAATCAAGAGTACAGTTCCAATCACCACCGACAATTATAAATTCATCCAGGGTAAAAGTTTTTAAAATATCTCCCAACTTTTTAAATAACAAAGTTCTTTCTGTACCTCTATTTGGAGCATAAATATTTATAAAAACAAATACTTGATTATGAATTTCAGCTTTCACAATCAAAAGCCGCCCTTTCTCCAATTCTATTTTTGATAAAATATTAACATCAATATTAGCTGAAAATAGGATCCCTACTCCAGCACTGATATTAGTGCCATGGCTTAAAATGTTTTCCCCCTCCCACCACAAATTCAACTCCGATTCATTATTGGGATCACTATGTGTTTCTTGTAAAACTATTACATTATTTTTTTTAAGCCTAAGAAATTCACATAGTAAAGCTCTTTTTCCACCATCCCTCAACCCATTAACATTTAAAGATCCCACTCTTAGAATATGCATAATAGGAGAGAGAAAAAAGAAACAGAAAAAGAAAAAGCAAAAATAGATCCCACACCCATGTGCTTTTTATTTTTTCCGCCTTGACATTTTACCTGATCATTTTGAGCATTACGTACAGCAGTCATGAATTTTTTCAGCCTAAATATTTTTTGTATCAAAATCACTTCATAACCAGCAGTCTTCTGAGCAATCATTACCGATTTAACAAATGTGTAACCATCAGCGAAGCATTTTAAGACATAATTTTTTTTTCCTTTAGTTTGATCCAGAAATTGATTTAATTCTTCCACAGAATAAACATCATTGATCGACTGACTGTAATCAAACTCAGACGACTCCGAGCCACTATCACGTTCCTCCATCTAAGCCTCATCGCTATCTTCATCTACTACCAAAGCAGACTGCACGGCACTACCACTTTCATCCTCAACACCAGTACTCCGTCCACTCTCCTTTACAGAATCAACTACATCTTTCGGCACAGTTGAACCTCCTTTGTTTTCAGCATCTTGTTTAGATAAATTAGAAGCACTCACCTCTGATTTTGAACTCGGTTCTGAAGAGCTTTTCTCAGTTGAGGATTTAACCTGGGTTGTTTCACTGGGTTGAGGAAATCCACAGGTAGAAACAGATGCCTCGATATCCTCACCTTGAGTTTCCTGCCTCTTTTGTTTTTTTTTTGTTGGAATCATTGTTTCTTTTACAATGTTAAGTCTTTTTTCCTATCATGATTTTCAGTATTCTCGGTTTGATCTACGTGCTGTTCAATACTTCCGTCTTCCACTTCATTCTCCGTCTGTTTATTGTGCGGGCAAGTAAATCTCTTATGCCCCAAAACTCCGCAATCAAAGCAGTGCATACTATCTGTTGCTGCGAATATCATGTATGAACTATCCCCATGTTGTATGCGAAAAGATATTTCCAAAGTCTTAGAGGGTGCATTTAAAAACATGTCTTCGAAAAGACAACACATGTTTCAATGCAGTATTTTTGCATCCAAGTGGAACTGCTTTGATGGAACTAGCAAACTTAACAAAACGACCAAGTTCTTTGATTGTAAACCCCACCATAAGAAAATGGGAAAATTTAAACAAATTCAAATGCACCGCTCTCACACCCCACACCACACTCTCGCTTCCCAGCATGCAACACACCCGAGAGAGCAAGAAAGAGAGAGAGACTTTTGACTTTTAGGTCTTCTTTAATGATTCAATAAAAATGTAAGAGACCGATTTTAAAAATGTAATAATTCTCGCACACATATTTGTTCACATACATGTATACATAGAGGGGAAAAAGGGGAAAAATATAAATAAATAAAATACTTAAATATCTTCCCCTTAACACTTAAATATAAAATAGCAAGCAATCATCAACATCACAAATACATTGGTTTACAGCCCATTTACCTTTAAACATCTTCATATCATTGACCAGTTTGTAATACATAAACTCAATTGTAATGCGAGATTTTAACAACCCTTTTAAAATCGACACAACATCAGTTGACCCAGAATCAATCAAAACATGCTTTCTTAATAGCCATATAGCCAATTTTGCCTGACCAAAAAGAAAATTAATCAGAACATGTACTTCCCTCCTAATTCTACTATACTTTGGTCCATAGATTAAAAGTGCTGGAGTAAATACTTCCCCTAATATATGAACCCACTCTTAATACAAAACAAAGGGTGAAGCCTTTCACAGTTTAAAAACAATACTGTTTGTAGCTATATTCTCCACTGAAGGTCCCCAGACCTTTTCTCAATGGGTGGTTTGTACAGGGACCTCCAGCAGCCTTTAGGGGAGGTACCTGGCCCCAGAACCTCCAGCCATTTGGACTCGCTGACACTCTTCAGTGTGTTAAGATGCCACACTTTCACACACATAATGTACATCGCTTTCTTATCAGCATCACCAAAGCAGGCCAGTTGAGGTGTCTTAAATGTCAATAAGCAGCCTTCCTTTTCTTGCCATTCAGTGTCAGTCAGTGATAAGAAAAACAACTCTGGAAAGGTACGATTGTCTGTTTTTTCATCAGAAGTTTCCATTGTCAGTCTAAATTCCTGAGGCAGAGACTCTAAAATCCAAGTCAACATGTTTTGTGCCAGCCTGACTGATTTAATTCCCAGTTTCAGAGCTAGATTTTCAGGGATAATCCAAGTCTCTTTGTCTTTTAAGTGACCAATCATTGTCATGTTTGCAGCCCTCATAGCTTTTCTGAAAGTGTCCGATTTAAAAACATCAGAGTCCTAAGCAGAATTGAAAAACAGTGGTTTCAGCCATAAAATGTTTTTGCTATCTGGGTTCCGTGACAAATTAAAAAGTGACCATTACTTGAAAACCGATCTATAAAAGAGACTCAGTCCACTTAAATCCAGTCTGTTAATGTCCATCAAGAACAAGTGGCGGTCCAAACCCATGTCTCCAGCTCTTCTTAGGAGGGCACAGGCTACTTCAGCCCAGCACACATCCACTCCATAGAGCAGTCTTTGCACTGTCTGCATTCTGAAGGTCCTGAGTCTCGCTCTGATGTCAATCAACCCATGGCCTCCTTCATCTCTAGGTAGATACAGCACTGCTGCTTTACCCAGTGCTGACCCGACCAGAAAAAATCCACTAGTCGCTGTTGTATTCCTCACACTAGATCCTCAGGAGGCTCAAGTATTATCATTCGGTGCTAGAGTGAAGAAGCAACCAAGTTGTTACATACCAGAACCCTCCCTCTATAGGACAACTGGGGCAGCAACCAATTCCAGCGAGACAACTTTGCACACACTTTCTCCAAGAGGCCTTTCCAGTTTTTCTTCTTAAACTCTTCTGTCCCTAAAAACACTCCTAAATACTTTAACCCTGCTCTTCCCCATTGCAACCCACCTGGAAGCATCGGACCTTTAAGAAACCTGCCACACCATAAAGCATCACTTTTTCCCCAATTAACTACTGCTGATGAAGCTTTCCCATAAAACTCTAAAGCCTGTTTAAGCACATGAATGTCACTCTGGTCTCTGATTAACTGTAATATCATCAGCATATGCAGAGAGTTTAATAGAACAGTTTGTGGTGTTGATCTATAGGCCCATTAACTCTCTTCTCAATTTGCACAAAAAGGGTTCAACTACGATGCTGTACAGTTGACCTGACAGTGGACAACCCTGTCTAATTCCTCTTTTCCCATTTATAGGGACACTTAACCCACCACCCATTTTTCAGCGAAAGCATACATTTCTGCTGACCCACTTTACGCTCTAGATTAAAAAAAATAATTAGAGAGATTCCCCGGTCTACAGTTTTGTTGTGGTTTGGATGTGTGGCTCCTTTGTGTAATCAAGGTATTTGTAGATCTCTATACAATGTAGCAGGCTAAGCATTTGGTATTGTTTATTTAATACTGGGTCATTGGAAAATAGGTGTTGGACCGATGTTGGCCAGACGCTTCCGGGTAGTCGTACGGTGTATTACTGAAAGTATTTGTGTGCATGTAACTGCTTTATTACATGGGTGTCATTGTTGGACATGCTTTGTGGTTTAAGCATATTTGCACACAGGTCTTGAGCAAGGCACCTGCCGGGTAGCTGTACCACAATTAAGTCCCAGCATCTAAAAGGTACAAATTTGTCATGGGTGAACCAGTGTGTTAGCCAGTATGCTACATTTGAACACGTGTAAATTGAGTTTGTGTTGTCCTGATAATGCGGGGCTGTGTTAACAATTAACCCTTGATAGAAGTGTATTAAATCTACTATGTGTAACTTATGTAGGATCATGACGATTGGCACAAGGGCTCCTTTTCCACTGGTCATCTCATATATTACATGGAGACAGATTGCTCCTGCTGCTTTGCCTTGCCTAAATTAAGTGTATTAATAGCTGTGCCTTTTTATATTTTCTTTTCTTTCTTAGTTATTTTGTTGTGGCCATTGTCTAGTGCCCCTGTCAGACCATTGTGGTATTGGCTGTTCCAGAAGAATACATAGTCTTAAGTTTCTGTCTAGTTGCATACTTCATACATCTTGCTAGTGATAACGACCTCTTTGCCTTCCATCTTGTTTCAGAGTATTAAAGCAGCTGCTTATAGGAGAGGTTCCTGGGTCCATCTTCATGCACTGCACCTTGTATTGTAGTGGTTAACTGCACTTCACAATATTGATTGAATCACTTGTTTGCAGTGGTTGTGCCTATGTGTGCGTGGTGTGTGTATGCTTTTGACTCTAGGCACCAGAGTTTAGAACACGATTGGTGAACTTCACGTTTATCCCGGACAGGTAACCTATCCTGACAGTGAATTAATATGTCCCTGTTACACTGCTAATTATAGGTTCCTGGCAGAGATGTATAAAGTACTAGAGACCCATACTTGAGTAAAAGTACAAGTGCTCTATCAAAAAAAGTGACTTGAGTAGAAGTTGAAGTGTTCTTTAAGCACCACACTTAAGTAGAAGTACTAAAGTATTCAACATTTTTTGTACTTAAGTATTGCAAGTAGTCTATTTTAAAATGTACTACTCAAGTACTGAAAGTAAAAGTAGAAGTATTGTGTTATGTAGCTATTAAAGAAAGTAGTCAAAAGTTTTAACATACTGTTTTTACTATTTCAAATGATAAACCTAAAGGACAAATCACAATTCCTTTGACTGTAACTTCTTGTAAACAAAAAACGGTTACTAGGGTTAGTTAGCCCAATTTGCTAAATTATGTCATTAATAACTTACCCTCATGTTGTTTCAAACCCGTAAGACATCAGAGGGTCATTTAGAATTTTTTGAAGCATCGAAAATACATTTTGGTCCAAAAATAGCAAAAACTACGACTTTATTCAGCATTGTCTTCTCTTCCGTGTCTGTTGTTAGACAGTTAAAAACAAAGCAGTTTGTGATATCCGGTTCGCGAACGAATCATTCGATGTAACCGGATCTTTTTGAAACAGTTCACCAAATCGAACTAAATCATTTTAAACGGTTCGCGTCTCCAATACGCATTAATCCACAAATGACTTAAGCTGTTCACTTTTTCAATGTGTCTGACACTCCCTCTGAGTTAAAACAAACCAATATCCCGGAGTAATTCATTTACTCAAACAGTACACTGACTGAACTGCTGTGAAGAGAGAACTGAAGATGAACACCGAGCCGAGCCAGATAATGAACAAAAGACTGACTCGTTCACGAGTCAAGAACCGTTTACGAATTCGTGTCCGATTCGTGAACCGAGGAGCTGATGATACTGCACATGTGTGATTCAGCGTGAAGCAAACCGACACACAGAGCGTCTGAACTGAACTGATTCTTTTGGTGATTGATTCTGAACTGATTCTGTGTTAATGTTATGAGCCCAGGTGCAGTCAACGCCAATGACGCCATTGTATCGAGCGCAAAAGAATCGATTAACTGTTTTCTTCAACTGGTTTATTGAATCGAACTGTCAGAAAGAACTAACGTTACCGGTCATCCGAGAACTGATGCAACCGGTTCTTGACTCGTGAACGAGTCATTATCTGGCTCGGCTCGGTGTTCATCTCTCTCTTCACAGCAGTTCAGTCAGCACGCGCAGTCTTCTTAATCGCTTGATACGCTCAATGATGTGCCAGCTTCATCAAACCTGCCATCTACAGTTCTGGCAGTGGTAATGTGGGTAACGAGTAACGATGCAGCACATAAAAAAAATATCGGAGTAAAAGTATTAAACTCAGCGAAAATATGTACCGAAGTAAAAGTGGAAGTAGGAGAAAAAAATAATACTCTAGTAAAGTACAGATACCGTCTTTTAGTACTTAAGTACAGTAGTGAAGTAGTTCTACTTCGTTACTATACATCTCTGGTTCCTGGTAGCAGCCAATACCAGTCCTGGGCATCCTCTGTGAGCCAAGTCTTTTGGTTGCAACTACTGGGCCTTTACCATGACAGTGTGGCTCTTTTAATTGTACCATTTACTAATAAAGTGTCTTATTCTTTTACTGAAAGCACGTCTCTGTTTAGTTCATCTCTTGGTGTATTTCTATGAACCTGTTTGCCTTAGGTTAGGTGTTCAGCAGTAATAAAGTATATCTTGGTGTGAGAGGCACCAGGTGGCCTAGAACCGTTAAGCCTAGATCTGGTTAAAGTTCGCCAAGGTCACACTAGGATTGCAAAGTCCACTAAAGGAGGTAGAGCTTTTTCACATTTGGCTCCCAAACTCTGGAATAGCCTTCCTGATAATGTTCGGGGTTCAGACACACTCTCTCTGTTTAAATCTAGATTAAAAACGCATCTCTTTCGCCAAGCATTCGAATAATGTATCTTAAATTGTGAGTGTAGTTGCATCTGATCAAATGTGCTTTTTTATTCATTAGCTTGGGTTAAACTAATTTTACTTTGTTGGATCAGCAGCTATGCTAATGATGTCTCTCTGTGTTTCTCTGATTCTGCTGGGATCTTCATCCCGTGGTAACTAGGATTTACACAAGCTCCAGTCTGGATCCAGAACACCTGAGAAGAGATGATGCTGACCCTCAGAGGACCTCAGATGATGCTAACCCTGAATCAACAACAGAACTAACTAATATTGCTACAAGTGTGACTGCATCATATAATAACTATTTATTATTAATAATATTAATGTTCATCATCTGGCTGACTACGTCTTGTATTAATTTTTCTAAAAATCCTGTCAAACGTGCACAAACTGACAGTCACCACCATAAGCTATTACTAAATATTGTAGAAACAATTTTCTGTAAAGTTGCTTTGTAACGATTTGTATTGTAAAAAGCGCCATACAAATAAACTTGAATTGAAAAAGTCAACAGCAAGCTTTCTCATTTCCTGTGGGTCCGAGGTAACATTTCCATTATTGTCCTTCAGCGAAAGCATACATTTCTGCTGACCCACTTTACGCTCTAGATTAAAAAAAAAAAAATTAGTAGGAGCATCCACATCCTTCAGAGTTAAATAACGGCTTCTTATAAGAGCTCCTTTGACCCTCTCATCCAGAATTGAGCTTAAATGGTTTTTCTTTTCAATCCACCATTCTTTTAACTGAACATCATCATTTACAGTCATATTCATTTCAATATTAACAATCTCTGTTTCCAGCCACTTTAATGTATTTTTTAAACATACAGAAGAATAAGCAGAGTACTTCTGAGAGAAATCTCTTATGTGCACTTTACCAACTTCCCACCACTGTATAATACTTTCAAAGAGACTCTTTTCTGCTTGCCATGTTTCCCAAAAAACCTTAAAAGCTTTACAAAACTCTTTATCTTCTAACAGTTTTGTATTAAAATGCCAGTAGCAAATCTTATGTGTGCTTTTAGACAGGGTAAAACCAACCCTAATAATGTTTTGATCAGAAAGTATATTAGGAATAATTTCTGTACCAACAACTCTATTTTTCAGGTTAGAAGATATATAAAACCGGTCCAAACGAGCAGCAGAAATCCTATCATTACAGAGCTTTACCCATGTATATTGTTTTATGGAGGGATTGTGTTCTCTCCATACATCTGAGAGGTTCAGCTTCTTAATTACCCCAGCTAAAGAGGAGGCTGACTGTGCATGAGGTTCTTCTCCATTTCTATCAAATGTAAAATCAAGAGTGCAGTTCCAGTCACCCCCTACAACAATAAACACGTCTTCCTTTTCTTCTTTAACCATATTTTCAAACTTCTTGAAAAGTAAACTCCATTCTGCTCCAACATTAGGAGCATAAATATTTACAAACAAGAATTTAAAATTATTAATTTCAGCTTTAACAATTAAAAACCTTCCTGGCTCTACTTCATTTTTTAATAGCACTTCAACATTTACAGTAGGAGAAAAAAGAATAGCCACACCGGCACTTAAATTAGTCCCATGACTGAGAACATATTTATGAAGTTATTTTTGACTCAAAACAACTGAACACCTGTGGCAGTGCGATTTGTAGTTGTAGAGAAAAGCCACACATGTGTATCAGTAAATTTGAAGTCACAGAGAGAAATGTTTTAAGAGTTGCAAACCTGTAGACTTTTTTTCTCTCCCACAAACACAACACAACAGTTACACCTTCTCAGATTCTTCATTGCAGGTGCACAAATCCTATTCTACAAATCACAAATTAAGAAACTCGTACGATCACATTTTTGATACAAATGCTGCAGTGAATATGGTGCAAAACGCATTTACACACCTGCATCAAGAAATGTGATGTCGTGGAGAAATGTTGAACATCCGCAAATCATTACGTGAATTCATTCAATGAGAGTTGCACACTTGTAGAATATTTTCTCAGAAATGTCTTGTATATTTTTCTAACACAAACACAAAGTACATAACTACAGTTGCTTGAATCTGCTGCGACGAATCTCAAACACTGTTTTTCGCTTTCAAGTGACAAGTTTCGCGCTCTCCCTTTTGCACCGAGATATTTGGTTCAAAAGTGAGTTGTGCATCTGTAGAGGTAGTGGGCGGGACTGTTTAGAGATTAGAGAATTTCAGCCAATCAGAAGAGCTATGGGTCGTTGCATGGCGCCCGAAGTAATGAGAAGGGGGAAAAACGAACTGCCATCTTCGTGATCTGCCAGTGTCAAACAGCAATAAACGTAAGTTCCTTCTTATTATATTTTTCTTCTCTAAAATCACGCACCTTTATACATTTATCTATATTTTAAATAAACGCGCTGATCGGCTACGTTGATGCAGTGTTTCTGAGTTCGGTTAGGCTTTCTTTTTTCATGAAAGGTAAAGTTAACTGTTAAGCTAGATGTCCAGTCCTGCACTGTTAACTTTGTTAACCTTCTCATATTAGTTGATACTTTCATTATAAACGATGTTATATTCTCTTCTATATACTGTATGGCAGTTGAGTTCACTATATCAGGAAGGAGTGAACAAATAAATAAGTGAACGGATTCGGACAGTGAAGTATAGCCATGCGTATAGCCTACACTGCGCTTGAGACTTGGAGCTGTTGCAAAGACATTGCCATATTTACTTTTATATTACATGTTCCTAATTTTAGAAAATAATACTAATAGCAATAATACTCAAAATTACTTTATATTGCAATTATACATACCTCCGCGTCAGCTTTGTGGTTTCATCGATGGTGTATAATACTTTTTTTTGTAATGCTTTTATGTTCATAATCATTATACTATTAAAATAATGTACTGAGAACAAAAATAAACACATACAAACACGTTCAGAATTATGTATTTATTATTTTTGGTATCTTGACACTTGCTCAAGCAGAGTTTTGAGCTCAGATAACATGGTTGTAGAGCGTCATCAGGCGACCGTTAATTTTACATCGGAATACACTACCTGTTATTAACGGACAAATGTAAATTATCCACCAAATTATCATCATTTTTGTTATTTAACAACGATGCCACCTCAGTAAATTAGTCATATATTAAACTGAGCAATTGCCTACATAAAATATAAATAATGTAGAAAAAACGTTAAAACAGAAATGACTGTAGGGAAGTCGTGGCCTAATGGTTAGAGAGTAGGACTCGAGTTCGAATCTCTGTCCGGCAGGAATTGTAGGTACAGTTCTCTCTCCACCTTCAATACCACGACTTAGGTGCCCTTGAGCAAGGCATCGAACCCCCAACTGCTCCCCGGGCACCGCAGCATAAATGATGAACACTGCTCCGGGTGTGTGTTCACAGTGTGTGTGTGCACTTTGGATGGGTTAAAAGCAGAGCATTAATTCCGAGTATGGGTCACCATATGGCTGTGTGTCACGTCACTTTCACTTTAATAATAAAGATGTAAACATCATCTCTCATTCAAACTCGCTCGCTTGGTTTGTGGGAAATAGTGCTTCATTGGTTGCACACGGTTGTAGCGGCCCCTAAGTTAATAACTACGGTAATGATCTTCGCAAAGGGAGTGAATAAAAAAACTAACTTTAGCTGGACAATAACTTAATCCTAGTGCTTATGTAAAGCCAAAACTCTCTGTTGATGTAATTTTCTCTTATCCCTATAAATCTGCTTTGAAACTATTCATATTGTTAAAAGCGCTTTGTAAATTAAGGTGACTTGACCTGACTCATGTTTTATAATATTTTTTCTCATAGTCCAGTTAACATTGGAAGTATTTCTTTGAACTAGTTTTGTAACATTATATATGTGTTCTCTGTAGGAAATGCTGCTTGGTCATTTATTGGACAGGCTCTACATCAGACTATCAAGTTGCCTTGATCGTGCCCCTCTGGACCTAGACTATTTGGAGTTTGTATGTTCACAGGAGCTTGTTGTACTCAGTGCAGTGTCAACCCAGATTCAGATCCCTCAAGCAGTGTCTAATGCCCTTACTGAGGTGCATCGCCTGGTCTCTGTACAAAATGAACAGGAAACAAGTATAACAGTTACCCTGGAAAGGGGAAACAGTGGACGCCCCAGAGTTCTAATATCCCATGAATATGTGTCTGAGCTACTTAATATGGGCCTATCTGTGAGGTGCATTGCCAATTTTGTAGGGGTTTCTAGGTCGACACTGCAGAGACGTATGAATGATTGGGGATTTTCTTTGAGGAATCTGTACAGCGACTTAACAGATGATCAACTTGACATCCTGGTGTCAGACATTCACTCCAGCAACCCACACGCCGGGTACCGAATGATGTTGGGACTGCTGCGGGCACAGGGACATCGACTGCAGTGGCAGAGGGTTCGTGCATCAATGCACAGAGTTGACACTGTAGGGATTGTAACCAGAATGTCAGAGTTGCTGTGTGTGGTACGCAGGACATACTCTGTCCCAGGCCCCAGGTCGCTGATGCATATCGATACAAACCACAAACTTATTAGGTTAGTAGTGTTTTTCAAAAAATCTGTTGCTTGTTCACAATGTGTAAATTAAGGTGATAGATGGTTATACACATTTTTTTACTTGTTCAATCTAGGTACAATATGGTGATATTTGGCAGAATTGATGGCTTCTCCAGGAAGGTTATGATAATCAAACAAGTCTTTATTTAAAGTATTAACAATTAATTAAAAAGTGGTTTGTTAACGCTAAAACAAATTATTTTATTATTTCAATAGACACTTTTAGGTATTACTTAGAAATGTACTTATAGCTGAAAGTAATGTTATCATATTTACCTAAATTAAAATGTTTGATTTTGTGTATGATTTATTTTGTTTTATTACTGTAGATCATGTATCTTGGTGTGGCCAATAACAACAAGGCCTCCACAACCCTTGCCTTCTTCAATGAAGCTGTTGAGAGATTTGGCTTACCAGAAAGGTGATACTTATTGTTAAATTTATATTTTACTCTTAACTATACAACTAATTGTACTTTGTATGAATGGCATATTATCTTGTCTTATTAAAGAATATTAAAGTCGTCAATTATATGAATTGTAAAAAATTATGCAGTTTTAAATTCTGGCATATTTACTTCAAGGGTTCGTGGTGACCACGGGGTGGAAAATGTTGATGTCGCTCGACTTATGTTCTCCATCTGAGGACCCGGGAGAAACAGCTTCATTGCGGGCAAAAGTGTACATAATCAGAGGTATCCATTATTATGAGTACAGTATTTCTTTGTAATAAATATTTTAAATATATATTTAACTGTACTATTATAATGCAAACTATAGTTCTTCATTTATTGTTATTGTCTTGTTTTCTTTTATTGACATGCTAGTTATTATTCAGGTGGAGTAACTTGTTTCTGGACATATAATAATATTCTAAATGCTGAAATAAATTTGTGCTTTTAACAGAATTGAACGTCTCTGGCGAGATGTGTTCACGGCAGTCACATGCCGCTTCTACAGTGTTCTGCACCAGCTGGAGGGGGATGGTCTCCTTGACCTGTCCAGTAGTCTTCATCTCTTCTGCTGCCAGTATGTTTTTATTCCACGACTTCAAGCCCAGCTTGATGTATTCAGAGATGGCTGGGACAACCACCCCCTTTCAACTGAGAGAAATCACACTCCAAATCAACTTTGGCACATGGGTCTACAGCACAATTCCGAAGAGTACAATGAGGTCAATATTTGTGAATTATAATCAAAAACACCATGCATCTGTGTTAGTAGAAGTAATGACTTTATCTTACAGGATTTGCACATCCCTATGATTGACTGGGAAAGTAGTGGTCTTATACCCTGTGATCCCAACTGTGGTGTCCATGTCCCTGAGAGTGACTGTCCTTTGAGTCCTGATGACCTGACTGGACTTAGTGTTGCTGTGGACCCAATGGAACCCTCAACATGCATGGGGGTAGATAAATATTTAGCTGCACTGGACTATTTGCAAAACATTGGCTATGTGTAGGGCCATCATGAACTAATTCCCCATCTAATCAAATAAACACAACTGTATGATTTTTTTTTTCTCCAACGTTTATTGTGAACGCATTTGTACAATTGTCAAATACAACTCTTACTGCTTCAATAAAAGCAAACATTTCAACATCTCAGAACATTGATTACTATGTACCTGATCAGTCCTGATAACTGATAAACAATGTTTAGATTTTTTCTTTTTAGAAAAGCTAAGTATTAGCTTTTTATTAAAGGGATGATTTGGATTAAAATCAACATAGGATCATTTGCACCATCACATTTAGCCATCCCCCCGCTGAAGCCTTTTTACCAGAATGGTACCAAACTTCTACAGTAGTACAAATAAGTTCTGTACTCATAAAACAAAGCATTGGAACATTTTTAAGTAAATTAGGAGTTTATTTAAATAACACTTGCCTGATGGCAAATGCTACTGCTAACGCAGATGTGGACGTCACTTTATTGAGTTGAGAAAAGAACGTTAACGTCCTGGCAGAAACCGATGCATAAGCTGGCAACACTTTGGAAAAAATAATTAGTCGTTACACCACATCCTTATGCATCGCTTTATGTCAGGACTTTTACGTCAACATCCGCGTTAGCAGTAGCATTCCCCGTCAGGCAGGTGTTATTTAAATAAACTCCTTATGTACTTACAAACTTTCCAATGGTTTGTTTAATGAGTACATAACCTATTTGTACAACTGTAGAAATTTGGTACCATTCTGGAAATTATTAGTGGAGTAATTTACGAGATGCAAACATGGAACTGTTAGCGCCTGCACACGGGGCTGATACTTCTAAATAAGTTCTAATTTTTATATTGTTCAACAAAGAGATAAAAAGGCTTCTGGGGGTTGTTTGGTTCGATGCCATGGTGCAAATGACCCTAGGTTGATTTTGTTCCAAACCATCCCTTTAAGCTAACATTTAATAGAAAACCAAATTAAATTCAGACCTGCAACTTGTGAATTCTTTCCACATTCGACTACAACAATCCAAATCCAGTGTCATTTGTGGCAATGCAGTTTTCTAAATGTATACTAAACTCACTGTAGCTGTTATAGTAACCAGGCAAGCGAAGGGTGCGGAAGCAGGTGGATGAGGTTGGGTACTCCGCTCTAACCACCTCCACTTTCATGTTGTCCATGGGTATCTCCCATCCTACCCAAAACTTGACCAGTTGTTTAAGTTGCTCTTGGGACACTGAAAATTCAAAGAGCCAAAGCATAAGACAAGGATTCTAAAAGGATTGAAAACTGATTCTCTAACCTTAAATGTTACTGGTATTCTTTTATTTTTTTGCAAGCATGTTAAAGGTGATATAAGTGGTTGCCGTAACCTCTTGTTTATGTTTGAATTATTATCAAACAAAACAGAGGCTAGCTAGACACTCGCTCCTCCTAATCTGCGCAATAACCCCCCAAACTTGACCCCTACATCATTCTTGTCGGTTATTGGCTGGAACAGTTTATGTTTCGTGCTGAGGGTCAATCTTTTTGTTGCTCATTTTGTTTTTGCTGCAGTTTGTGGAGCGTGTGCAGTCTACAGAGACTGTGTTTCTTTACAGTGTGTTCAGGGGACAGGCAGCTATCGGATAGCGAGGAGATGTTTGCGGTATGTGAAAAAAAACCCTTTAAGGTTAAAGGTCTATAGTGTCCATGTTTTCCTATGGTGTCTTGCCATGTTTGCATAAATAACTATAAATTATTTGTATAAATTGTGACTTAACAAGTAGGACAAAACATTTATGTCAGTTTATTACATCCTCTGCTCAAGTTCTCAGCATGGCACAGGGACCGAATTTATAATTATTTTATTTTTCTCCATGCGTTGTACAGAAAAAGGCAAAGCACCTTCTCAAAACGTGGCAATAAGCCACTGACAATGAGATATTGTTCATGACAAAGTTTATTCTAAATCACAATACAGATAATTTTTTTAATGAACCATGATAACTTAAGGTCCTCCATAAGGTACATTTAAAAAAAAGCCTAATTGTGTGTGTGGGGGGTGGGGAGTTGAGACTAAAATTGGAAACCAGTAGATGGACTTGCAATTTACCTGTTCTCATAAACTGACGCAGGTACCCCATTATTCTGCATTTGGATTCAACCGAGTACCCACTGTCGTCATCATCCGCCACCCCTCCATCCTCAGGCCATTTGATATTGTTTAGAATAACCTAAGCAAGAAAAAGAGACGATCATGACAACTAAACATTCTTTTACCACTTTCTTTTTTTGTAACTTATGTCTCACATTTATTTGGGCTTTCAGACTGCCGCAAGAACAACAACAAAAGTATTCATTGATTCCAATATACATACCACAGTTTCAAACTGTCAGATGGCACTTTTTAGATAGAAATTACTGTTGGGAAAAAAAGTAATACCTCAGCACTGCAGTCAGCCATTGACTGACGTGGAAAAACCGATGACACTGTGTCAGGTCGGGTTCAAAAAGTGGCAGGATCAAGGATTCCTTCAATCCCTGTTTGAACTGCTTTAGCTGCCGCGAGTTTCGTCCAAGCACCTAAAAATATGAGAATAGTCTTTTACCTACCAAGACAACGTACCACACCAACCATAACTATGACAAACTCCAATTACAACAAGATATGGAAAATTAACCAGGAGTGTACATTAAAATAAAAGAAAAAAGCATGTCTAAAATATACAACATGTCGACTGTTAGAAGGGACATGTTTTTTTGTTGTTGCTGGAATTTTAGGCTTACTGCATGTTGAAGCAGATTATGAAGAAGCCAAGTTCTGTTGGTTTCTGTTAACACAGGGAGATCCCATGCCAGTGCCAATTCATTTACAGCTGCCCTCTGATCCTCTGTGAGTCCACTGCATTGGTTCTTGGATTCTTCATCTTTATAAAGCTTTCAAATAAAGATAAGAGAACCATCACAATTACATCTTAATCGTGCAGTATGTACCACTTCTAAATACAGTGCAGGTTAAATTATTTTCACAATGATACAACTTTTGTTTTGGCTTATGAAATACAGCATAGAGTATTTGACATTCTCAGTAGAAGAGACTGGTCAAGCTTTCATTTAAAAGTATTTACATTCATACCCGATGAACTGTGTCAAAAAAATTTAACCTTAAAACATTCACTCAGTTTACACTGTTCAAAAGTACCGGTAAGTGGACAATTTTCTGATGGCTGATGTTTAGCAAAGTTGTTTGTATGAAAAACTAAAATTTTCAATCCAATCTGAAGAAATTTCAAACCATTTTTAACTAGTTAGATTTAACTGTAGCATTTAAGATAGTAGTCATATTTAAATATTTAAACATGTTCACTTTTTATAAAATAAGATGCCAATCCTACACAGTTCACCTTATATGGATATTAGTAAAATTAAAGCTGACAATATACACTTTCACATACACTTTTTTACATTTAAATGCTATTCACTGGAGTACTGAGTAAACATCAGAAACTGTCCCTAATTGATTGCATTGCACTTATTGGTACATACCGGTCTGATGGTCTCCATCTAGTGTGATTGTGGCTGTCTGGGGTGTTCCACCCAACAGCACATGAAGCACTGCTGGACTTAGACCAGCCAGACGAGGGCCCCCATGGAGAAAAGAATGGCCTACAATTCTCCCTGCCACAATAAAGAATTCGTTTTGTGCCAAAACCTGGGAGGTAGAAGGAATTAAATGGTCTGGTTGGCCCTCAAACAGCAAAGTGCCGCATGCATGTCCTAAAGGGAAACCGTGAAACACATTAACATTTGATTTATACAGCAAGATTTTTATTGATTTTATCATAGATTTTATTTGACAATCCCTAGTTTAAATGTATACAATGAATCTGGAATGAATAATATAAATATTATATACTGTAAAGATGATATAAAGTAAAAAAACTGCATCTAAAATATTGTCTTAATTGAAATGTATTTTTATCCATTAACATAAAGCAATGTAATGTTTTGATTTGCTCTGATGTTAAATCAAGGGTGTGTTTGCGCTTGTATTTCGGTATGCTTTGTCTGGACCAAAAAATAAAAAATGTACTTTTTAGGGTCACATCTTGTAACTTCTTTTGCATTCATATTTAATTCGAACCGCACCAAAATAGTTTGAAGTGGACCGAGACCATTTTTTCAGCGACTTGGTCTGCTTGTTTGGTTGCACCAGGGTTCACGTAGCAGCATTCACTTATTCAAATGAAACACACTAACAGACCAATTGTACCTGGGTTCATTTGAATTGAATCAAACGTGCCAAGTGTGAACACACAGAAAATAAATCTAATGTGCATCTCAATTTGTAAAACATATTTAACTTCATTTAGCCAAATTAATCATTTTTTTTATGCCAGATAGCAGAATTGTCCAGTGAACTTACCAAAATCAATAGTGAAACCATGTTGCAACTTCTGCATTACCATACTTAAAAAGTGTCGATTCACACCATCCCCAATAGCCATATCTCCTAAAAAAAGAAAAGTTTACACTACTATGCAGCACAAAAATTATGATCTATTTTTTATCAATGTTTTCTTTACATGTAATCAAAACAATAAGGTATACATCATATGTCTGTCAATTTGTACCCAGTAGTTTAGCTTGGAATGGTCTGGCCCAGTCAATGTATGGAGCCTTGTAAAAGTTGAGGATTGTGCCCTCTTGCTCCTCTGCATCTTCTCCGATGTCTATTTTAATTTTAAGGGTTGGCTCATCTTCTTTTTTTTGCAGCCACTGTCTTCTGTAATGATCTGCTGCCAGTTCTGGGCTGACAATGCTTTTCCAAGCTGGAAATGAAAACAGAAAAGTTGTTTAAAGTACAATCCATGATTTTAACTTATGCCCTACCTGTACCAAGTGGTCTGAATCAACGTGGTTTGCATTCCATGCACATTCGTTATACTTGAGTCAATAAAGTTGCATGAGTAAATGTACTGTAGACCACACAGACTCATACACTAAGCAACACAGTCTGTATGGCTACACGGTCCACTCTTGTCCATGTGCAACAGTCAAATAAAAGAGTACAGTATCTAAGAAATGTGGACCAGGCTGACACAAACATGTTGCAATGTCTTCATTGCAGATTTGGAATTTAAAATTAGATTTTCCAATAAAAGCATCTTTCACAATAATGAACAATTTTATTAAGTTAACTTATTTAAACAAATTAATAAATCAACACTAACCAAAATCATCAATTTCTGCAGGTCTGGACCCTAATGGCATATCCTCTGGTGGAAGTGTAAATGATGTACTAGGTCTCGTGTGAAGTGTTGAGCTGACAGAGAAAGAGGCACCAGCGCTGCTTTCAGAGACCACTTGCACAATTTCAGAGTCAGGCAGTGTGGATGTAGGGAAAATCTCTGCAAAACTTAACATGAATATAAACACATGTACACACTATAACAAGAAAAGTTTATATACAGTACTCTTAGTATCACAGCTCATTGCAGTCTATAGTGTGGACTTTTACATTAAAGCAACACCAAGGAACTTTTCATCTGTGATCGCCCTACAGGTTATAAGCGGAGTTGTCCATTACAGTTGTATATAGTTTAGGCTACCGAAGCCTACCATCGCATGGCACGATCGCTGTTTATCCAGTACCGGCTTTGGAATGAAAGATGTCCACAGACAAGGTAGAGTATGATGCATGATTTTAAGGAAAGTATGATGTATGACGACATCAGAAACGATGAAAAACTAAATAATGGCTATTATAACATTTGATGTAAAGCAAGTCAAATTTGTATTTTTTTTTTGTGTCTCATAACTACAGAAACGTGACCCGATCTGACAATCTTACATAATGCGATTATAGCAGATTAAGGACGGCAAAGTGGAGGCATAAGTTCCTTTCACCCTGTTACGACTTGATGAACCAGTGAAACGATTTTGGAAACGTTGTTTAAAATATAATGTTTTTATTATTTTAAGATAAAAATCTTCCTTAGTGTTACTTTAATTTAGTATAAGCCTGACTTTACACAAGATTAAAGAATGATCTTATTTTAATCATTTGTAATATTGTGAGGTTTAAATTCTTTAATTTTTTCAACAAATTTTATCTATTTTTTTTGCTTTTCACTAAACAAACTAAAAGATCAAACTGATCATTTTAATCAATTGATCTAAAAGTATTGGCACTATTGTTGTTTTCTTTTTTTTTTCATCATGCTTGCAATACCTTTCCCCACATGAACTTGCATGGGAGGCAACAATCTCTGCAGGAAACTGCTTTCCACAAATTGGACAGGAGTCCTAAGGGCCAAGTTGTAATAACGAGGCATATAAATAAACAAACCAGAAAATACTACAGTGGCATTTTAACTGAAGAATAAAATATACAGATTTCTGTGATATCAGTCTGAGTATTTGGTCTGAAATGCAGCTTTAATATTACCCTGAAGCATAATTGATGGCTTACCACACAAATAAGATCTGAATCCTGTTCAGCTGTCTGTTCTGTTTCTTCTTCAGTGTCATGTTTCTTTGAAAATAAAACAAATCAACACTAAATAACAATTCACTTGTCAGCTGAAAACTGAATTAAACTAAAATGATTCTATCAAATCATGGCTGAGGAAGTTTCTTTTTTATATGTCTTTTAAAACAACAACAATTTACAAGATAACTTACTTTATCTCCACAGGACTCAATGTGGAACTGGATCAGGGGCAGAGGAATCAGTTTGCCACAAGTCATGCATGTGTTTTTTGGCATTCTTTCAAACTCTTCAGCATCATATGGCAGTGGGGTAGTATCTATTTTTTCTTGAAGAGGTACAATATATATTACATTTTTCCCATTGTTTGATGAGGACTTCAGAACTTTTGCAGTGTACCCTTCAGTTTCCTGGGGCAATGGAGTAGTCTTTCTTCGCCCACTGCCCCCTTTAAAAAAACATAAATCATTTTAGTAGTTCATCAAATGGCTTTTTCTTCCTTTGAGTGATATAATATCTTATTACATAAGATAAAATTACCACCATACATTAAAATTTAACACAAAATGAAAAATTCTGTTATATATATCTCATATATAAAATGTTTAGATAGCTACTTAACAGGTCTGGATTTTTTTTTATAACAATGGAAAACTCACCAGAAGCTTTTGTAAGCAGCCAACCACCACGCAAATCTCTCATTTTGGGAAATTCTTCCAGCAGTACTCGACTTATCTGGAATAAATGTGCACTGCTGTCATTATGAAAATAAATTAAGGTCCTCAGCTGTGTGTTGGAAAATGTTAAAGTATATTAAACTAACCATTTTTCTAACATTTAACCTTATTTAACCTCTAACACTTTGAAACACCATGTACTACAACGTTCTTAGTCTGAAAGTATGTGTACCTTTCTATGTCAACTCATGACTTTGAGTGTGTGCATATTTGTGTATAAATAACATCATTTGGAAAAAGTTTCTGTTCGAATCTTGAGATTAACAAATTAAGTCATTATTAAAACAAAGTTTGCTTTACCCAGTAACAGAGGGATTTGCATATGAAAAACCAATCAAATAGTGGGGAGATTATGTAATGCAGGATGACATGTATGCCATACCTCAATACTATAAAAACTATTGTATTTTTGTGTATGGCGGGATGTTCAATGGAAATTGTCTGAGATCCTCCGGCCTTTCTTATTTTGGGAGATTCTCTGAGAACTGCTCTAGAACTCCTGGCCTTAAATTAAAGCATTTGGAAGGACATTTGTTTAAGTTTGTCCGTTACTTTCTGCTGTGCAGCAGGTCAGTTTTAGAGAAGCAAATAAATTAGTGGTAGGAGACTTGGCCGGTTGTTGACGGAAGACACAAAGAGCTTGAGTATAAAGGTTATTAAGTGTCGATTTGCAGACGCTAGAAAATAAGCTTTAGGGGAAAAAATACATAACAGTTGTGTATGGTACATTATCTCATAGTCTAGTTATTATGTCAGACATATATGATTGACAGCAATATTGATAATTGGCAAGAAGAGATAGTAGAAGTAGTTTTTAGTAAATGTAAATATTAGATTCTCAATGGATCTCCAGGATTTTCATACATATGGACTTGGTGACAACTCCTGCTGTTCCACCATCTTTTCAATCATATGAAACAACTGTGGCATCTGTTAGAATATAATCAATATCATCAATAGCATATAGTCCAGATTTAGTATCTTTATGATGATGTTTTTATGTGTTAGCTAAATGATGACTGAGGAAGTAGTTGTAATGTATGCCACTGAAGGCAAATTGTAGAGAGAACCCAAGTGCAGTTTATGTACAAACATGACAAGATCAACAAGATCAAACATAGAACAAAAGCATGACATGGACATGGACACTTAACAACCGTGAAACAAAATTTGACAAAGACACATGGCAAACATGAGGGCTTAAATACACACAAGACTAATGACAAGACAAGGCAAACCTGTGAACAATGAAACAATGACAACACGACATCAAACAAGGGAACAAATGGCATTATATGATTTTATATGATCACATGACAGACATGAAACAGGAACATGAAACATCATGTTCACCTGCCAATCTGCACATCACTGCCTTACTAACTTTATGTACAGTGATATTTGCAACAATCGAAATGATTTCCAACCCTCTACACCAAGAATGACTGAAAGACTGTATTGAGGTACTAAAATAAGTGGATACCAGAATAACTCCATTCCTTTCATTCATTCCTGGTGATAGGGAATCAGTCCAACTGTTCCAGATATCCCTCTTCATGCTTACAGACATTTTAACACATTACATTACAAAGATGTCAAAAAAAGAATGGCAGTATAACGACCACAAAATAAATCACAGGATTTGATAAGTAAGCTGAAAAACCTCTGTTTTCACAGTGGATTTTTGCTTATATTTATGGCTTACCTCTGTATGATCCGCATTATCAGCCATGTTTATGTTCCTCCTCCCAAGACCTGCCTGTAAGAGCACTGCCTCATCCTTTGGGGTTTTGTCTGTGTTTTCAGATTGCAGGCAGAACTGCAGTTCCATAAACGTTGTCACTGATACACGTGGAGTATCAGCTGACTTCCTTTTTCTTTTCAGGCCTCCAGAATACATTGAGGGGAAACATCTTAGATGAAGCAAAGGCACTTATTAGTGTAAATCTAAATCTAAATTTTTTTTTAATGATTAAAAAACAGTGTTGAGTGCTGTTGTATAAAACTGTTAGCACACTGTAACAGAGTATTTATTATTTTAAATAAGTAATAATTAATGACGAGCCATTGAATTATTAGAAAATAATGCATGGAATAATGCAATAATTCAACAGAATGGAGTCAAATATATCTACAGTTGCCACACATCATGACAGTGTTCAGAAGATGATGCATTTCAAGATTTTTGTCAGGTTTTTGTCCTTAAAACGCTCGTGTGTGGAACTAATTTCTTTATCTTATCTAATCCCAAGCTTCCATTGCTTATTCTAAAACGACATTTTAGAGCTAACAGAGGCTTCAGCCACTGATAGCAGAGTAATGCAGTTATTAATGCAGTTATAAGAGAGGGAGATAGAGAGAGAAAGAAAGAAAGAGAGATCAAGCGTGTCTGAGCATCTCTCAACAGTGTTCGGCAGCAGCGGCTCTACTAATAGTGAAACTATAAGTTTAACTGCTTTAAGAACAGCTTTTATATTCCCTCGATAGTAAAAAACGTCATGTAGCTTTAAAGCCGCTGTATTATTTTACAGATAAAATCATCAAAGCAGCTCTGCGAATACGTTTCAGTGTGAGTGTGTGTCTGTACTGTATGTGTGTGCATTTGAGGGAGAGAGTATGTGCTTTATGTACAAAATCATACCTAATTTACTTCTGAATTCAGCTGTAAAGACCTTTGAAATAATTGAAATAATTTGGCAAAGTGACATGGAACTGTAATGCGGTCAAGACCTGCCTGGAACTACTTTAGCTGTGCGTTTCCCTGAAAGTAATTGCACACCTTAGAATGTTTTTCAACCAATCAGATTCAAGCATTAAACAGTCCCGTAGTAGTATGAATAAAGAGAATTCAGAACAGCACATTCTATTCTTATTTTTCTACAGGGCTGAGTGATTACTGGAATGTTTCCAAAGCAAATGGGTAATTGTGGTAAGGGTGACATACAATTATGACAAAAAAAATTATTGTGGTTATATATTTTTCCAAAATCCAGCACCCCCACTGTTATGATCACTTACCTTTGCATCTCCTGCTGCACTGTGGCTGGTCTTACAGGTCTGCTGCTGGAAGGCCCAGTAGCAGTAGGCTGAGCAGTGGTGTTTTGAGGTGTGTGAGTTCCTTCCCTTTCACTTCTTATGCAGTTTAGAAGCACACGGACTGCTGACTCAATGTTTGTGTTCTGTTCATTTTGAAAGAAGTCGGGGTTTAGATGTAAGTGTTTTTTTTTATACATTTTCATAAAAATGTTAGCTTGTACATTTTGTGACAGCATGAATAACACAGTCTCAACTATATAGGCACATGATACATCTCTGATGCCTAAATCACATAATTACAGTTGTTGAGTGTATGATCAAATAACATAATCTTGATCCCATAGGTATCCAGGAATTGAGCGAAACTAAACTAACAAATAAACTAAGGGGGTGGACCGTCTGTTTCCAAATAGTCTGTTGCAAGACATGATTTAGTAGGACACTGCAGGGCACCGTAGGGTGACATAACTTACTATTCTTAAATTATGTAAATATTTATTTTATATTACATGAAACACATTTTTGCAGTAACCTACAATTGCAATGACATCTGACATCCCTTTAATTTACTATGGTATTCTCAAACTCACTACCCTCCAAAAAAAAAAAAACATGATAACTGTTACCCATAGTTTTCTAACCATGGTAAATTCTCATAAAGGCAATCTTAGTTACATTAGGTAACGTTACATACTTGATATGATACTGACCTGCGAAGAACCACGCTGTTCTTTCATTTTTCTAGAAGGTAACAGAAGAGAATATAAGGATTACATAATGAAATATGTATAAGTACATAATGAAATATAATGAAAGTATCAACTAATATGAGAAGGTTAGCAAAGTTAACAGTGCAGGACTGGACACCTAGCTTAACAGTTAACGTTACCTTTCATGAAAAAAGAAAGCCTAACCGAACTCAGAAACACTGCATCAACGTAGCCGATCAGCGCGTTTATTTAAAATATAGATAAATGTATAAAGGTGCGTGATTTTAGAGAAGAAAAATATAATAAGAAGGAACTTACGTTTATTGCTGTTTGACACTGGCAGATCACGAAGATGGCAGTTCGTTTTTCCCCCTTCTCATTACTTCGGGCGCCATGCAACGACCCATAGCTCTTCTGATTGGCTGAAATTCTCTAATCTCTAAACAGTCCCGCCCACTACCTCTACAGATGCACAACTCACTTTTGAACCAAATATCTCGGTGCAAAAGGGAGAGCGCGAAACTTGTCACTTGAAAGCGAAAAACAGTGTTTGAGATTCGTCGCAGCAGATTCAAGCAACTGTAGTTATGTACTTTGTGTTTGTGTTAGAAAAATATACAAGACATTTCTGAGAAAATATTCTACAAGTGTGCAACTCTCATTGAATGAATTCACGTATTGATTTGCGGATGTTCAACATTTCTCCACGACTTCACATTTCTTGATGCAGGTGTGTAAATGCGTTTTGCACCATATTCACTGCAGCATTTGTATCAAAAATGTGATCGTACGAGTTTCTTAATTTGTGATTTGTAGAATAGGATTTGTGCACCTGCAATGAAGAATCTGAGAAGGTGTAACTGTTGTGTTGTGTTTGTGGGAGAGAAAAAAAGTCTACAGGTTTGCAACTCTTAAAACATTTCTCTCTGTGACTTCAAATTTACTGATACACATGTGTGGCTTTTCTCTACAACTACAAATCGCACTGCCACAGGTGTTCAGTTGTTTTGAATCAAAAATACCTCCATACATATTGTCCTCTCCACCATAAAACCCACTCAACTTCATTACTACAAGTACTATGAGTTTCTTGTAGAAATGTAACACTCAAATCTTTCAAACTAATGATTTCTGATAAAAACCTTATTCTTTTTCCCATCCCTCATCCCACTGACATTAAGAGAACCCACCCTTAAAATCTCCATAAGAAAGAAGGGGAAAAAGAAAAAACAGATCAGATTGAAAGAGAAATGTTCAGTCATTGAAGTTACTTAGATTTTCCCCTCGCTTTTTCCGTCCTTCTTCCTGATCTAACAACAGTTAAGAATTTTTTAAGACGAAATCTTTTTTGTTGTGACAGTTCATCATAGCTACTTTCTTTCCTAAACAACATTACTGAAGCAATAAACTTTTCAGCATCCAGGAAGTATTCTCTTATTTCAACACCCGCTTTTCCTTTTGTCTTATCAAGAAAAGAATTGATCTGCTCCAAAGGATACAGATCTTTCCCAATCTCCTTAGATGCATCAGACCACTGCTCTTCATCTCTCATTACGTCATCAATATACTGTGATAAACTCTCAGTCTCATCAGCCACATTTTCCTCAGAACCAAATTTCTGTACAGTACCATCTTCATCAGATCATTTTCATCACCAATACTCACAGCTTTATCAGGTAACGTTACTTGATTAGTTCCAGATTGCTCCACACAGCCAGCACTAACAACAGAATCACTCACCTAGTGCTGCTCGTTCCCCTCCTCTGAAGCTCCTCTATCCTGCTCCTCAACTCTCTCAGGTTCGGTGTTATTTACTTCAGGCTAGATGTTTTTTTCATCACGAGATGTAGAAGCGTGCTGTTCATCTCTACGCTGACATGTGAAGCGTTTGTGGCCCAAATCAGCGCAAATAAAACACTTCAAATTCTCAGTGCTTGCGTACATCATGAAAGAATTCTCTCCGTGAGTAACACTGAGCGAAACTTCCAAAGTCCGCTCCGGCGAGTTCAGAAACATGTAGACATGTCGTCTAAAAGAGAGAACATGTTTTAAAGCATCGTCTTTACACCCGAGGGGGACAGCTTTTACGGGGCTTGCGATCTTACCAAATCTTACTAGCTCTTTCACAAAAGCTTCATTAGAAATGAACGGCAAAGTAACTTTGAAACAGTTACTTTAGTTGCCGGGGCAGACAGCGGGGTAACCGGAACATAAGTTTCCTTTACCCATATTCCACTCACTGTCAGCTCATTTACGAGTAATTCAGATTTTAAGAACACTGCAACCGTTGTTCATCTGGGAAGCAGAGACAATGTTTTCAAAACCAATATTCTGACCGATACTCAAAAGCAATTCCTCCACTGTCACCCCGGCCTCAGGTACACACCTGCAGCCGTTACGAAGTGACAGAGTCGGCGTTCCCTGCGCGTGAGCAGCCGCCATCCCGGCGACCACACACCGCGCGCACACACAAACACGAAAAAACTTCTCTTCCTACACTGAACCCAAGGGGAAAAGAGGAAAGAACAGAAGAAAAATAACAATAAAAACACTGAAAGATTGTTCACAATCACTCTCAGCAACGCTCTCAAACGCGCTCAGCTCCCCACCATTCCCCAGCATGCACCAGAGAAAGAGAGACAGAGAGAGAGAGACAGAGAGAGAGACTTTTTGACTTTTAAACTTTTAATTTACACCATTTTTTCAAAACATTACAAAACTAATACAAAACCAAAAAATAAAACCAGAACAATTTTACCAATTAAAAACCATGTCTCCAAACTCACTCATTGTCACTAAAGCATCTCTCACACCCCACCTTGTTTTGAAAAAAAGTACATTATCAGTTTGTTTATAATACACAAATTCAACAGCAACCCTAAATTTTACCAATGATTTAAAAAAAGGCAACAAGTCAACATCTTGACCAGCGTTTTTACATTGATGTGTTTTCAGGATTGCCAACTTGGCATGTCCTATTAAAAAATTGGCAAGTACACACCTTTCATGACATGATTGGTTATACTTGCAACCAAAGATAAAAAGGGTATTTGTAAAAGAAAATCCCAATTTCGTAATTAGTGTTCCCATAAGTACAAAAAGTGGAGCCAGTCTTGAACATTCACAAAATAAATGAAACACTGTGTAGAGGCCTTACAACAAGAAATTCAAAATCACTCTCACGGACCTTTTCCTGGACTGTGCCCAGCTGGTGGAATGACCTCCCAATCTCAATTTGTACAGCTGAGTCTTTACTCATTTTCAAGAAACATCTAAAGACTCATCTTTTTCGCCTGCACTTAACCTACTAACACCAGTACTTTTCCTTTTCTTGTCTTTCATTTAATAAAAAAAATAATAATAAAATAAAATAAAAATTTTATACACCTGGCTATGCGTTCTATACTAGACTGAGACTTGTCATGGCACTTGTATTCTGTTGTTGTTCTCTTGTTGACCTGACTGCTTCTATTGTTCTCATTTGTAAGTCGCTTTGGATAAAAGTGTCTGCTAAATGATTAAATGTAAATGTGAATTCAGGTAAAACCATTTCATTGAACTTGGAAACAAAGTTGTTTGTAGCCAAGATATTGTGAAGTATACTCCACTGTAGATCTCCACATCTTTTAGGAACTGGGGGTTTGTACAACAGCCTCCACGAGGGATTTACATCTCTGGGCACAGAAAGGTAAGCTCTCCACTTAGTGTCTATTCTTTCCTTCAGTTGTTCAAAGTGTGCGGATTTAGCACAAATATGGTAAATTATTTTCTTCCCCATTCCCCAAGTGACTGAAACGTTTGCCACTGACCTCTTGTTGTATCGAGCAGGTCCATAACTCTAGTTACAGGAGCATTCAGAAACATTTTAATTATAGAACCCGATAATGAAAACTGTATCTTAAAAAGAGGATTAAAAAACAGAGGTTCTGCACACCCATAATTTTCATCATCTACTCTTGAGAATTTTAACAAACTTCATGAATGAAAAATTGATTCATGAAATTTCAAAAGAGAGCAATTCGCATTTTCAACATAAGTCTTCTCAATTAAAAATAACTCTCTGTCAAGATCTGTTCTTCCAAGATCTTTAAGAATATACAATCAATAATCAATCCATTGCTTTCCATCTGAACAGTAGAGCAGTTTTTGCAATGTTTGCAATCTCATTGCTGCAATTTTGGATTCTACGTGTATAAGGCCTTGACCTCCCTCTGAAACAGGAAGATAGAGAACCCCAGGAGGAAGCCAATGATGGCCATTCCAAAAGAATTCAACAAATGCCCTTTGAACCTTTAGTAACAGTTCTTTAGGGGGATTTAGCACTGTAACCTTATGCCACAGCATTTAAGCTGCCAGGTTATTAATTATAAGGCATCTCCCTCTAAAGGACAGCTGTGAGAGAATCCACTTCCACTTCTGGATTTTGCCAATAACCCGGTCAACCACTCCTTCCCAATTCTTCTCCATGTACTGGTCAGTTCCAAAATAAATACCAAGAACTTTTAAGCAAAGATGAAATAATATTATCAACATCATTTGAATTCTTAATAATCAGAGTTACATAATCGGCATATGCTATCAGTTTTACTTGGGGAACTTTAAGGCAGCCAGAACCACCAATACCACACAGTCTTTTTCTCAGCAGACTTAAAAAAGGCTCAATAGAAACAGCATAGAGTAAACCCGATAGAGGACACCCTTGTCTTATTCCTCTTGTCACTGAAAATGGTCTTGTTAATGTATCATTAACTCTTAACATGCTAAAAATATCATTATATATCAGCCTAATAGAGGATACAAAATTATGACCAAATCCAAAAGCCTCAAGTGTCTTAAATAGATAAGAGTGGTCCACCCTACAAAGGCCTTTTCTTGGTCCAGAGAATGAAGGCTGATGTCCAGGTTATGCCTTTTTGCCACTGTTATAATGTCTCTAACAAAGAAAACACTGTCAAATATTTTTCTGTTAGAAATACAATAAGACTGGTCATTGTGAATGACGGTTTCTATTCAGTTCTTCAATCTGTTGGTTAAGGCTTTTGAAAATATCTTAAGATCAACACACAGCAAGGGACAGGGCGCCAGTTCTTTAAACAACCAAGGTCTCCTTTTTTGGGGATCAAAGTTAAAACTGCTCTCCGACAGCTTAGGGGAAGGGTTTCTTTTTCAATACTTTCCACCAAAACATCATAGAAGTCCTGACCAATTAAGTTCCAAAAAGCCTTATAAAACTCGGCTGAGAGACCGTCCAATCCAGGTGACTTTCCAGGATTCAATTCCTGAACAGCTCTTGAAAGTTCAGCCATTGTTAAAAGACTCTCAAGATCCATCTTATCCTTGTTTGACAATTGTGGCAAGTCAGTCAGAAGTATGTCTGCTTCTACTCCATTACAAGGCTCTGCACGATACAACTCTACATAAAAAGACATAGCAAAATAATTAATTTCCTTTTGTGTTGTCAATACTCGTCAATCTGGGAGTTTCAGTTAATGAAGATGCTTATGTGCAGTCCGAAGAAAAAAGCAGTAGGAGAAAAAAGTGATCCTGAAGTAACCTATTATCAAAGTGCCAGAGTGATGTATAAGATTTGGTGGACTCAACAGAAATAGCCATAGAAATATAATGATGATCTGACAGAAAAGTAGGCGAAATAGAATTTCTAAAAAATCTTCCCCTATTACGTGCTTCTGTATAAAACCGATCAAGCCTTGCTCCAGACATATTATTTGAGTTCACTTTCATCCAGGTATACTGTCTAAGCCCAGGAAATGTATCTCTCCACAAATTAACAAAATTATATTGATCAACTATTCTTTTAAGAGTATTAGCCGAAAGGGAATGTGGTTCATTATGATTCCGATCCAATTGCTGATTTAAAGTGCAATTAAAATCACCCCCCAGTATAATAATATTATCCTGGGGACAGTGGGATAACACATCTGATAACTTTTCAAAAAAAGTAATACGCTCCCGACTATCATTTGGAGCATATACATTAAACAGGGAAAAAACGTTGTCACCTAAAGTAACATCTACTCGTAAAATTCTCCCTGGTATTATCCCAAAATTACCACCAACCCGGGGTGAAAGCAAACCTGCAACCCCTGCACTAACATTTGTGTCATGGCTCAAGCACACATTACCCTTCCAATATCGCTAAGCCACTGTGACTGATTCTGCAATTTCATGTGTGTTTCCTGGAGCCAGATCACATCAGCCTTTCTAAGAATTAAATAAATAAAAAGATAATTTCTTTTAACTATACAACGACGACATTAATATTTAAAGACCCAATATTAAAAAAGGTCACGACAATAATCATAATGGGGTAAAAAGCAACCCACCACATCTGCCGTTTGACACTTTTCATAGAATTTGTGTTTTTTCAGACGTGAATTTAGGCTTCTTCTAACTACACTAACAAGTTTTTTAAGCCTGTAGCGTTTCGGTTGATCCAGTTCCTCTAACGTCGCCTTTATCACCAGATTCAACAAAAAGTTCCAAATCAGGAAAATATTTTTCCAGTTTGTGTTTTCTCTGATTCTTAGTAGCATCCAGAAAATTGTTCAACTGTTAAAATGTATAAAAAGGAAGCTTTGACTGGGAAATAAAATTCCCCGCAGAATTTCCTTGTGAATTTACATCATACTCTTCAAATTCAGAGTCATTCTCAGATAAATCATCAGTTCTCTGTGACAACAGATCTAGGTCTTCATCCTGTGACAAGCTGCTGCTTTGTACCTGTATGTTCTCAATCTCATTTTGATTTCCTTGGTATTTTATTAAATCACTAACTGCCCTGCCAACTTTGAGCTCCTCATCAACTTTAACACTTCCATGTGTAGTAATGATGGAAGCACTGTCTGTAACTTCAGTATCTTGTGCAAGCACATCAGAGCCCTCTCCACTGTAAAGTAACACAGCGGTTTCATCTTGCTGTATTATATCAGTATTCTCTGCAGTTTCATTTACCACAGCAGTATTCACCTGATCCACTACAGGATTACTTTCCTTCTCATTTTCAGCTTCCATATTTAAAGGACACGATTGCCTGACATGACCCGGTTTTGAGCAAGGAAAACACTTCATTGAATCAACAGTGATAAAGATCGTATAATCTTTCCCATTCAATGCCAGTTTCACAGCAACCTCCAGATTTTGAAATTCGGGATTTAAAATCATGTACGTTTGACGTCTAAATGACATTATGTGCTTTAATTGTGGGGCTTTTATACCAAGCGGTATCATTTTAATCAGTCCCATTACCTTGCCATAACGCGCAAGAATACGCTCAAGTGTATCCTTTGGAATAAACGGAGGAACATTGGAGAGGATAACTTTTTTCGAGGGGTTAGACAGCGGCAAAACTGGAATGAATGCATCTTTCACAGATAATCCATGTTCGACCAAATCATCTGAGTGAGGTGACGATAATCCGTGTGCGAAGGTAGTAATCCAGATTGAACCGAAACAGGAGACAAAGCAAGGCAGGAACACGAGAAACAGACGTCTAACACGGAGGACCTCAAACAACGATCTGACAAACAAGAGACGAAAGACAGGGTGTTAAATAGGCAGTTGGAATGAGATGCACCTGCCGCTGATCAGATGATCAGCGGCAATACCCACATGAAACAATCAACATGACGTAACATGAATACAGCTGGAGACGGTGCATTCATGGACTGCGACAGTACCCCTCCTCCTAAGGACGCCTCCTGGCATTCCCAGAACCTCTTACCTGTCGATTGTAATCATCGATAAGGGAGTGATCCAGGATGTCCCTAGCAGGTACCCAACTTCTCTCCTCTGGACCGTAACCCTCCCAGTCCACCAAGTACTGAAATCCGCGTCCCCTCCGTCTATAGTCCAGAATGCGATTAACCAAATAGGTGGTCTCCCCATATATGAGTCGTGGCGGGGCGGGGGACCAGGGTAGGCGGATTAATGGGAGAATGAAATACGGGCTTTATTTTTGATACGCGAAAGGCGGGATGAATTCTCCTGTATGCAGGAGGGAGTTTAAGGCGGACTGCCACCGGACTAATGATCTTGGTGACAGTAAACGGGCCAATAAATTTGGGAGCTAATTTATTAGATACGGAGCGGAGAGGAATATTCTTGGTAGAAAGCCACACTTTTTGACCCACGACGTATACGGGAGGCCTAGACCGGTGGCGATCGGCTTTGGCCTTGGTGCGCGCCCCCACTTGGAGTAGAGTCTCGCGGGCTCTAGTCCAAGTGCGGTGACACCTCTGGACGAAGGCTTGAACGGAGGGGACCGTGACTTCGGATTCCATACTGGGAAAAATAGGTGGCTGGTAACCTACACTACACTCAAAAGGAGATAGGCCCGTAGCTGATACTGGTAAGGTATTGTGGGCGTACTTCACCATAGACAATTGTTGGATCCAGGAGGAAGGATTCTTGGAGACTAAACATCGCAACACCCTTTCCAAATCTTGGTTGGCTCTCTCGGTTTGACCATTGCTCTGGGGGTGAAACCCTGAGGACAGACTTACAGTCGCTCCCAGTAGTCTACAGAATTCTTGCCAAAATTTTGACACAAATTGGGGTCCCCTGTCGGAAACCACGTCTATCGGGAGGCCATGTAAACGAAAGACGTGGTCTATGATGGTCAACGCTGTCTCCTTGGCTGAGGGTAATTTGGGCAAGGGAACAAAATGTGCTCTGCCTTCGAGAACCGGTCCACCACGGTTAAAACCACCGTGTTGCCCTGGGAGGGCGGGAGGGCGGTAATAAAATCTAGAGCGATGTGGGACCAGGGTCTCGAAGGGACTGGCAGTGGTTGGAGTAACCCATCAGGGGGCCGATTGGAAGTCTTACCAGTGGCACAAACCGAGCAAGCCAAAACAAAACTGTGAATGTCGTGAGCCATAAGTGGCCACCAGAATCATTGCTTGACTAAAAATCTAGTACGATTAACCCCTGGATGGCAAGCTACATTAGAGCAATGTCCCCACTGGATAGCGTTGGACCTTAATCCCTCCGGCACAAATAAGCGGTTCGGTGGGCACCCGGGCGGAGGCGTTACCCCTTCTAAGGCCGTTCTGACCTTCGATTCGATCACCCATGTGAGAGTGGAGACCACTTATGTCTCAGGAAAAATACACTCTGGAGTGGACGGGCGTTCGGAATGGTCAAAAATATGTTACAAACAATCGGGTTTGATATTTTTGGAACCCGGGCGGTACGAGATAGTAAAGTCAAAACGTCCGAAAAAAAGTTCCCATCGAGCCTGCCTGGAGTTCAACCTTTTGGCGGTGCTAATGTACTCTAAATTCTTGTTGTCAGTCCATACTATAAAAGGAACCCCCGATCCTTCGAACCAGTGTCGCCATTCCTTCAATGCCATCTTAACTGCCAACAATTCTCGGTTACCAATATCGTAATTACATTCTGCAGGAGATAAACGATATGAAAAATACGCGCAAGGATGGACCTTGTCGTCTAAGGGAGAACGTTGTGATAACACCGCTCCTACCCCCACCTCTGACGCATCGACCTCCACCACGAACTGACGTGTAGGGTCAGGGGTAATCAGAATAGGGGCTGAAATGAAATGGCTCTTCAGTTTGGCAACACAGCCTCAGCTGTGTCTGACCACCTGAACGCAGTCTTGGCGGAGGTCAAGGCAGTCAGAGGTGCGGCTAGTTGGCTGAAGTTGCGAATAAAACGCCGGTAGAAGTTAGCAAACCCCAGAAACCTCTGTAGGGCCTTACGGGAATCTGGACTTGGCCACTCTACCACAGCCTTAACTTTCTCGGGATCCATGCGTATTCCCTCAGTCGACACGATATACCCCAGAAATGGAATTGACTGTGCATGAAACTCGCATTTCTCCGCCTTGACAAAAAGCCCATTCTCTAGCAACCTCAGAAGCACTCGTCGGACGTGCTGCACATGTTCCTGGAGAGAAGAAGAAAAAAATCTATATGTCGTTCAGGTAGACATAAATGAACTGATCAATCATATCTCGCAGCACGTTGTTGACGAGTGCCTGGAAGACCGCTGGGGAGTTGGAAAGCCGAAAGGGCATAACCAAATATTCAAAGTGCCCTCTGGGGGTGTTAAAAGTGGTCTTCCATTCATCCCCCTTCCTGATCCGAACCAAATGATACGCATTGTGTAAGTCCAGTTTTGTGAAAATTGACGCTCCCTGCAACCTCTCAAAGGCCGAAGACATTCACGGCAAAGGATAAGTATTCTTTACTGTGATGTTGTTCAGTCCCCGGTAATCAATACAAGGTCGCAGTGATCCATCCTTCTTTCCCACAAAAAAGAACCCCTCCCCCGAAGGAGAAGAGGAAGGGCAGATGAACTTAGAAGCTAGAGAATCAAAAATACATTTCTCCATAGCCTCCCTCTCCGGAACAGAAAGTGAATAAATTTTGCCTTTAGGCGGAGACTTACCTGACAATAAATCTATGGCACAATCGTAGGGACAATGGGGAGGAAGAGAAGCAGCATGAGACTTACTGAACACTTCCTTCAGATAGAGGTACTCTGTGGGCATGTTAGACAAATCCACCGCCGCCTCCTGTAACACAGGCATAGACACAGACGGATAGGCAGACATTAAACAAGACTCGACTCTTTTTACACCAGGACAGAATGGAATTTGAGGACCAGTCTATTTTGGGGTTATGGAGGAGGAGCCAAGGGTCCCCGAGGACAATGGGTGCCAGGGGAGAGTCAAGGATGTGAAAGGAAATGGTCTCAGAGTGATTGCCAGATGTGATGAGTGTGATGTATTCAGTGATGTATGAGATGGTAGGGAGTTGCTGTCCAGTGAGGGCGTGAACCGTGATGTGGTGCGGAAGGAGTCTGAGGAGAATGTGGAGCTTGTGTGCCAACGTGCTGTCCATGAAATTACCCTCTGCCCCTGAGTCCAGTAGTGCTTGACAGTGGTGGGTCTGTGCTGACCACCTCAGTCTTACCAGGAGGAGAGTAGAGGATGATGATGATGGTGATGAGGTCTGTACGTACTACTGGGCCTGGCCCTTTTACCGGACAGGTGTGGGCTTGATGTCTGGCTCCCCCGCAGTAGAGGCACAAGCCAAGGGACCTCCGCCTCTCCTTCTCCTCCCGGGACAGCCGAGCTCGCCCTACCTGCATGGGCTCGTGATCGTAGGAGGGGCTGGCCGCGTCCCCGCTGCTGAATCGCACGTCTGCCGGTCCCCTGGATGTGGTGCTGGGTAAGCTCCTCCTCTCCATCTGTGTCAGACGTGCGTCGACCCGCAAGGCCAGCTCGATGAGTCCGTTGAGGGATGTGGGGAGATCCAGGGCGTAGATCTCCTGCTGGACGCGGTCAGCCAGTCCATGCAGGAACATGTCCCACTGCGCCTCCTAGTTCCAATGACACTCCACCGCCAGGGTCCGGAACTCGATTGAATAGTCCGATACTGATCTCTTGTGCTGGTGTAACTCCGCCAGTCTCCTGGCCACCTCCCGTCCTGCGACTGCCCGATCGAATACCCGTCTCATCTCGGCGGAGAGTGCCTGAAACGAGGCACAGCATGGACCCTGGTTCTCCCACACCGCTGTCCCCCATAATGCCGCCCTCCCAGAGAGTAGCGTCAACACGAAGGCCACCTTGGCCCTTTTGTTAGCAAAGGTTCTGGGCTGTAGGGAAAATTGCATGTCACAGCGGGTTAGAAATGCTCTACAGAAGTTGGGCTCAGCCGAGTACGTCTCCGGGATCGGAAGACATGGTTCTGGCTGGGAGGGGGTCTCCGATGGTTCTGGGAGAACAGGCGGTGTGGCTGGCGCAGTGGGAGCTCATAGTAGCTGGAACTGTTGAGTGAGCTCGGACACCTGCGTCACCAAGGCTTGAACCGCGCGACCAGTGTCGTTAAGACTCCTCTCCTGGGAGTCCATCCTCCAAACACTGGCGCTGAGAAATTCTTCGAGGGTAAAATGTTGAATACTTGCTGCCTCCATAATGGTCAGATCGTTCTGTAACGCTTGGTAAGTGAGACAGGAGGCAAAAGCAAATAAACAACGTTTATTGTAAATGATGTGATGATGGAAGGTTGGAGAGTGACGCAGGAACCTCGATGGCAGCACAGACTGGTGAGTAGGTGAGTTGAGTGCGCTGGTAAGGATGATTGTGGTGGTAAATCCGAGTGAGGTGACGATAATCCGTGTGCGAAGGTAACAATCCAGATTGAACCGAAACAGGAGACAAAGCAAGGCAGGAACACGAGAAACAGACATCTAACACGGAAGACCTCAAACAACGATCTGACAAACAAGAGACGAAAGACAGGGTGTTAAATAGGCAGTTGGAATGAGATGCACCTGCCGCAACACCCACATGAAACAATCAACATGACGTAACATGAATACAGCTGGAGACGGTAGTGATGGTTATTAACGGTTCATGAATGCACCGTCTCCAGGTGTATTCATGTTACGTCATGTTGATTGTTTCATGTGATGACGTAACATGAATACAGCTGGAGACGGTGCATTCATGAACCGTGACAAGGGCAGAACATTGAAGTTGAGTTTGGGCACAAAAACATTAGTGGCTCTCAAACAATGTAATATTCTCCATTGCAAATCATCTGAACGTTTTGGAAGAGGACTTTTATAAAAAAGCCTCAAAGGAGGAGAAATATCGTCTGCAACTGTGAGCTTTTCTCTCCATTTTGTATCAATTCTGTCATGAAGATCCTTAAAATACACAGTTTTTACACAGGCCTGATACATGTCTTTTTTCTCCACAGAATGAAAAAGTAGCCCTTTTAATCTCTCAAAATTTAGCAGCTTTCCAACCTGGCTGATTTCAGGACGAACTCCAGGGCACACACCTAAATCAGGAAAATCAAGATGTGTAAGCCCACCCTCTAGAGAAAGCTCTACAAACTGCAAAAGAGGGAATGGAAGAGCAGCTTTCAACCCTGAAATCAGCCGCTCCACCACCCTCACAGACCTCAAATCAACCTGACTGGCAAAATCTTCTGCTGATCTCCACTCTTTGGATTCTACATTAATCAAGTGCCCCACTTTGGTAAAACCTTTCTTCATGCATAACTTAACTATACTATTAGACACACAAACATTTCCTAAAAAAGGATTAAAAAACAGTTGTTCATTCAAACCATAATGATCATTTTCAGACCTATGCAGCTTAAACATTTCCCAAGATTTCAAAACCGATGCATAAAAATTTGCACCAAATGTGACATTTTCAATAAACAGTGACATCAAAAACAGTTGCTTATCAAGATCACTACTACAAAGGGATCTTAGTAATGTTAGTCCAAAAGACACCCAAGGGATAAAATCTCTAGAAAAAAAGCAGCCTTTGTGCAGATTTTAGTCTCATGGCTCTGATTTTAGCTGATAGTTCAATCAGTCCTTGACCTCTTTCATTTACTGGCAAATATAGGATTCCTGAAGGAAGCAAGTGGAAACCACCCAAAAAAAATCCACAAAGTCATTCTGTAGTTTTTGTAGTAGTTCTTTCAGGGGGTCGATAACAGTTAAGTGATGCCACAGCATAGATGCTGCTAGATTGTTAAAAACAAGAACCCTTCCTCTGTATGACAATTGTGGGAGAATCCATCTCCATTTCTGTAAACGACCAGCCACCTTTTCATAAATGCCTTCCCAGTTTTTCTGCATTTATTGCTCTGTTCCAAGAAAAAAACCCAGCACTTTAAACCCCTCTGAACTCCAGGGGCAGCACTGACGAAGTTTAGGAACAGGCCTACCTTCTTCTTCCCACTGGCCTAATAACAACGATGCACTTTTTCCCCAGTTAACTCGAGCTGAGGAGGCTTTTTGATACATGTCAAGAGCCACTTCCAGCTTGCACACATCTTCATTGGATCTTATTATGACAGTGACATCGTCAGCATAAGCACTGAGTTTAACGGGTACCATCTCTGATTCAAAAAGGCTTTAATCTATTAGTTAATGCTTTTGACAGAATCGTATAATCCACTCCAAGCTAAGACACTAGACGCCAGTTTCTTATATGTGCCAGATCACCCTTCTTGGGTAGCAAGGTGATAAGTGCTCTTCATAAATTCAGCGGTAAGGTGCCTCTTTCAAAGCACTCTAAGAAAACTGAAAACAAGTCTTCTCCAATCACTGACCAAAAAAGTATATAAAATTCTGCCATTAAGCCATCCAATCCTGGAGCCTTTCCAGCATGTCTGTAATAGCAGCAGTCAATTCACTTAAGTGCAAAGTCTGATCAAGCTTGGCCTTATCACTCTCCATCAGATGAGGTAAGTCCTGGAGTGTTTCTGCTATTTCTCCATCACATGGCTCTGCTTTGTAAAGGTTTTCATAAAAAAGCAGTGCTTGAGCAATTATCTCATGTTCATCCGTTGTTTCACCTCCTTCAGGCAGTTTCAGACGACTTAAAGCTTTTTTATCAACAACTTTCTTCTCCAAATTGAAAAAAAATGATGTTGGGGCATCCATGCAATAAAAGGATGTAAACCTTGCCCGAACCAGTCTCTTTTGCTTTCTCTTCCAGGAGATCGTGGAGAAGAATTTTCATAGTTTCCAACACTTCAAAAGTACTTCCATCATATTAAGCTACAAAATGTCCTGTTCAAATTGTCTCATTTTGCTTCCAAGAGTATTCTTATTATGTGCAGTATACTTCTGGCAAAACATCTTAACTTGAACTTTACTAATATCCCACCATTGACTCAGGGATTTATACTGAGACTTACTCTCTCTCTCCACATCTCCCAGAAAAGTGTAAAAGAGTGCACAAAGTTGTGATCCTGCAAAAGCCTATTGCTAAAGCGCCAGTAGGGGCATTTAAATGTGCTCTGTGCAGAAGTGATATTGACAGACACATAATGATGGTCTGAGAAAGGAGTAGGAATAATAGAACTATCAATAAACTTTTCACAACAACTTCTTTGAACATAAACTCTGTCAAGTCTTGCTGCAGAAACCCTATTTGAATTTACTTTTGTCCACATATATTGTTTTACATCAGGAAAGGCTTCTCTCAAAACATCCATGAGATCATGATAAATTATCAATTTTCTAAAAACCTATGAGGTTCTTCATGATTTCTGTCCACTGTGTGAACTAAAGCGCAGTTAAAATCTCCAGCCAAAACAATAATCCTACCCTGTGGGACACTGTTTAATGCTGTATGAAGTTTTTCAAAGAAAAGTATACGTTCGGGCATATACATTGAAAAGTGAAAAATCGAGCCCATGTAACACAACATATACTCTCTGCATTCTATCTGGTAGAACATCAAAAACGCTCACATTTTGTTCCTAAAGGTCAGCTCCAAGAAGAATAGCCACTGCTGCACTGTTCCTTGGACCATGACTCAAAACAAAACTGTCCATTCCACCCACTCTGCCACTGCATTTGATTTTTAACATCCGTGTGAGTTTCCTGTAGAAAAACAACACTTTTTCTACTCTTTTTCATAAAAATATAATCAAAAAGACTAGTCCTTTTCAAAGCCTCACGACACCCATTTACATTTACTGAGCTAAATTTCAAAGGTGCCATGAAAAAGAGTAAAAGATAAGCACACAATAAAAAGAATCCACAGGGATTATTTGAAAACCAAACTATACTCATTTTTAACTTTGCAATTTCAAAGAACTTCTTACGTTGCTAAGAAGTTTCTTGAGACGGTACCGTTTTGGTTTATCAAGCTCATACCAAAGAAGCTTTCTTCATGGCCAAGGAGCTGGACAATAAAAACAATTTTACATCAGGGAAAAATGAAACAATTCTCGGTTTACGTAGTCATCTCTAGTATCTAAAAAGTGATTAATCTCCTGAAGTGAATAAAGTTTGATCTTACCTCCAGAGATGAGCTCCGAATCCTCCCCATAATTACTCATTAAATCCATATCATCATGCTCATTTTCAGAGTCATCCATTAAACCAATGAGGCTTGAAATGAAATGTCATCTTTACCCTGTTTAAACAATTCCTCAGTATTAGTATCACTCTCCATTTTATCAGGCTGCGCCTGTCCTCCATCGCAAAAACAACTCAGTTTCGGGCATGGGCTGCAAACCCACCTGTCCTGAGCTTGTCTCCGGCTGCGTTTCAGCGGGAGCATGACTCAGACCGGCTTCCTCCATCGCAAAAACAACTCAGTTTCGGGCATGGGCTGCAAACCCACCTGTCCTGAGCTTGTCTCCTAGCATCCTCCTTCAGGCCGTCTCCAGAGGCCTCCAGCACCCCAGTCCCCTCGGGCAGATCACCGGGCGCAGATATGGCTTCGTCCGGCTGCGGTTCTGATGCCCCAGCGGTCGCTTATATGGCCGTCCCCCTCAGCACAGGGACTGATAGGGGGAAGCCGTTATCATGGCTCCTTCGGAAACTTTCATTTTCGTTGTTTTGTTTTCTTTTCTTTACTAAGTTTATTCAACTATTAGCCTCTCCACACAAGGAAGACGAATTCTGGAACATTGTTTGTTGAACCTTTCAAATACCGCACGAAGACAGACCGAAGGCCCGCTCCCGCTGCTCCAAGCTCACGCCAAGATCCAGCACAGCTCACACGTGTGTCACACGGCCTCCGACACACTCTCGCTGTTTTCAAAGGACCAGCGCACGCACGCTGGGCCATGCAAGTATCACTTTTCTATGGAGATTTAAATGCTGCTTTAAAGTGTTGCTATTTGATCCGTTGTTGGCTGAGAAGGGTTACTGACTGTGATTTCCATTTCTGAGCTCATTCTATGACCTCATTCATTCTCTCTCTCTCTCTCTCTCTCCCTCATTTGGATTCCATTATGTCTTGTATAAAGTTTACTGTCTGTATTGTCGTACGCATATTTACTCTGTGTGATTTGTAGTTTCGATGTATTATTAATCAATTATTAAAAACCCATATATTTATGATTGTCATGGCCTCCACCCCACTCACATTACGAGTCACTGAGATGTCTGATCTTTAGCTACAAGCTTTAAATTTAGGAACTAAATTTATCATAAGGATAGGATAATGTTTTCATGGCCAGAGAATATTTTTCCTTAAATTATAAGAAGTGATAACTTTATTGGAAATTCCCTGTATATCATTTGAGTTAATTATTCTCATTGTTGTTCCAGTATTGGTGGAGAAACGTGGCCATTTCAAACGTCGTTTTGTGAGCAATCAATCTGTGTATATGGTTTTTAATAATTTCTGCACGTGCGCTATGAAATTATGTAACGTTACTTGTGAGATAAGTCGCAAGACGCGAACTCACTCCTAACTGACTGAGGCAAAAAGGTGGTCAGTCAGCACGTTAGGTATTTATAGGAACTTAACAGTATAGTCACTGTTATTTTTAATGAAAGTAAACTACAGTATAATGTTAAAAAGTCTCTTGTTAAGAAAGCCCAAAATCTTTTTACAGTGAGAACATTTTAATATGAATAATTAAAAGATAAAGAAATATTTTATTAGTTGCAACATGTAAATCTGAACTTGAGCGATGTTCCTCTGATTCAGTTAAAAAGGCCTTGCTTATTAAATATCGTTATTGAATTTGTGGTGAACCACAGTGATATTCAAAAATAAAACGATAAAAACTCCTGGTCTAAAATTGGCTCAGCTACCCGATTTTTAAACCTAAAACATTTAAATCATGAGTGCTATTTTGATAAATGTCTATTGGAGTCAACAGATGGAAAATTCCTGTTTTTTTTTTTTTTTACATTTGTGTTTTGGAAGTGAATGGATCCTTCCTTCACCCTATGTTTAATATAGCACCACAGAATTAAAACTTTTTGTTTGTTACTTGTGATTTGATGCAGAAAATCAGCCTGACAAACGATCAGATTCTAAGTCCTATGTAAATTCTGTAATTCCGCTATCTAAACACCAGAGGGAACTCGTGGTTCAGAAATTTCAGGTTACGCCCTGCTTTCTGATTCCAGCTTGCATGAGTGCAAAGTCACCATCCCGTGGCCATTTCAGATAATGTGCTCTAATTGCTAATCTAGTTCCCCTTGAGGTATTGAATTAGCGGTTTAAATTCTCGATAATTATTTGCATTTACAGCTTTGCTCGTGCTAATATTATTACATGGAAACAAAAGAATTTTCCCCGCCTTTGACTGTTTACATTTACTTCGAGTTTGGTTCAAACATGATTTGAATTAAAATGTAATTGTTTAATAGTGGAAATCTAGATGTTTCAGGTCAACTACTGATTGACCCAATTAGAAGGTAAGCCATCTAGTGGCAGTCTCCTGTTAAATCGACTAACAGACCTCTGTCTTTTCCATTCTGTTTTGAATTGCATGTCCACTTTTACCCTTTTTGATTAATCTCACCCTGTTTGATTAATTTCATAATTATTAATGATAACTTACAAGCTATCATGGGTTATTATAGGATATTATTCAGATTGTCCTTTTAATTCTAACATGCTTATTTTAAATTTTGATATAAACCAGTTTTGAATTTTGAATTTGAATTAAGTTTTCTGCTCAGCAGGTTAAAGACAGAGAAGTCAGCTTGTCTCTGTTCGTTAGCGGCACACGGTGCAGACATCAGCAATTTGGCACTCCAAAGGTTGTGCTAAAAGTCACAAGCTGTTCGAGACCGCGCCACGCCAGAGTAACAGAGGACCGGGGACACTGCGGTTGAGTTTTTGGGGAGCACCGGAGAGGTTAACCAAGCCACTGGTTTCCACCTGAATGACTTCAATTCACCCAGGTGATAAAACCCATCCACTTATTATAAGCCACAGAATATTAGATATTCCCCCCGGATATATTTTAAGTGTTTAACCCTTTTGCTTCTTTAAGCCACACCATATTTCTAGGTTTCCTACCCAGATAGCCCACTCACCTGTTGGTCCTATCTTAAAACCTAGCAGCAGGCTTAGGCCTCCTTATTCTCACTAACACATTGTGTTTCTATTGTTTTTATCTCATTTCAAGTGTTGTTTCACTTTGATCTTTTTCTATCCTCTGTTCTGTTGTGATTTGTTTTTTTCATTTCACATAGAGACAGTAACCTTGGGAGCCAACACGAAGTTAAATAGTAGAACAACCAGCAGCCGGTGTCATCACACGACCCGCTAGGCTACTGCCTGTCAAATCTCCATTTCAGGTCCTTCATTGACCCAAGTTAATTGGCTACTTAACTGTATGACTGTTTGCATCAGTTAGCCCCAAAATTCTCATAAATGGCACAGCCCGTATGAATATAGCTCGTTAAACGTAGAATGAACTTGCATTGGTCTTTTTGTGTGTGTGTGCTGTGCTTCTCTCACCAATAGAGAGTCAGGATGTTCCAGGCATTCAGTCCAGCAGTCCACGGGGGCCACCTCTCGACATGGTTGAAAGCAGTGATGACACCCTTCCTGCCCAAGGATGCCAGTAACCTGCAGCACCCAGAGCAACTAGACACCGAGCTAGATGAACTGATGGCACGCAATCCAAACCAAAGCGACTACTACAAAGAACTCGCCAGGATCTTCGGAAGCCTAGTTCACATTCTCGTTGCCCAGGCATGGCTCAGTGAACGGAGCAACATCGCGGAGGAGGCCTGGAAGGACCAGGCCCCAACCAAGAGTCAAATTGATCAGCTCCTCCTCGAGACCCAGAACCAGTGTGAGAAAGAGGACGACACAGATCCAGAGCTACAGAAAGGAGTTGAAAGACTTCACCAAGCCCTGCAAGATCTTCGCCTCGACACAGATCAAAGAGAACAGCTGGAGAGAGAAGCCAGAAAAGAACTCAACAAAAAACTCCAGTAAGGTGACGCTCTCCTAAAAAGAGCAGAGAGTGAACTGAAAGAAAGAGACTATAAAACCTGGGCCTGCAAAATACACTTGCAAGCGGCCCGAGCTAAATTCAACAAGCTTATTCTGCAGAGAGACAAGCTCCAAGATGAACTTGACACTGTTCACACAGAACTGAGACAATCTCACAGATTACAGAGTGACTGCATCGGAGAAACGCACACCACAAAGTTTCTCCCGGCCCGCCACTCCAACCCTTTCAGCCAAGAACCCAGAGCTGAAAAAGGGGGTGTAAGCTCACGGCTCAAGAAATCACCAGCCAGCTTACAAGAACACCTGTCAACAACAGAGGGGAGAGAACCCTTCCAGAGAACGCATTTCACTAAACCCTGCACTGCTCACAGAGAAATTCACAAGCTAGCCAGAAGCATCTCTACATTCAATCCAGATCCTGCAGGAGGACTTGACATTTATGCTTCTTTACAAGCCATTGACTTTCATTTGCAAACTATCGCTAACGTGACAGATGTGAACACATTGTACCGGTTGAAAATCACGTCCAGCCGTGATGTTCATTGTTTTCTGGAACGTCAACCAGAGACTGTCAAAGTGTACTACCAGCAACTGCTACAGACTTTGATTCTTGAATTCTCTGATCCAAACTCAGACCATGGGCTCCTTATTGCTGTGGACCTCAAACAGGGCCGATTTGAAAACCCACAGACTTTCTGTAGTCAGCTACGAAAAGCCTACTTCGGAGCATGCAACGAACCAGGTATGGAACAGGATGTCAACTTAAAAACTCTGTTCCTCCTAAACCTACATGCCAGTTGGAGTTTTCATCTCAGAGTCCCAGCGTGTCCACGTAACAGGACTACACAAGAGTTACAGAACTTAGCCCACAAAGCTTGCACCAAGCAAAAGACTATTTGTGAAAAGACTGTGCAAAACCCCAAAGTCTCTGTCTCTGAGCACTGCTTGGAGTTAACCCTAGATGGCGCCCTACAACACCACAGTCACAGACATTTTTACAGAGAGTCAATACCGTTCCAAGCCAGCAGAAGGCAACATAATTGTGGTGGTGCTCGTCCAATGCACCAGAGCGAGCGATTCCCACCATCCAGGAAACAAAGCCCCGACAGCCGGCAGTGGAACCACTCTCGACACGACACTGGTAAGTTCAATCCTGAGCCCACGTCAGAAAAACACAGTGCAGCCACGTCTGAGACAGCAGAGATCCTGAGGGTGCTGAAAGATCTTCTTCACATGAAAACTTGCAAGGAAGATGAGCCAAGCACCCAGAACACTGCCCGTCATCCACAGACCACAGAGCTAACTGTCACAGCACAAAGTGACAACAACACCCAAGCTCCACAGCCAACAGCTGCACACCCTGAACAAGACAGCACAGGTCCTCACACCAGGTACCACAAACACAAGGTACCAGAAAATGCTGTTTTGACTACCTACCTTCGCAGCGAGCTACACAAGACCGGTCCTCACCACCCATCGATCGTCACACCTGCCCTGATGCCAACATTCCTGGGCAGCCTTGTCAAATAGGGGGTGGGCCGAAAAGGAGTCAGCATGGAATACCTGATCAACACAGGATTAAACCTGACGATGATCTCATCTCACCTTTTCAAAAGACTCCAATTTGAAGCTAAGAGACAAGATCAAACTCTTACACCTCAAACTTATGAACTGAATGTACAGGCGTACAGACAGAATGACATCCAGTTTGAACAGGTCGTTTCCATTCACCTGACAATCGTTCTGATGAGTCTAATATATTCCATGTATGTCCCACCAATGAACACTCATACATCTCTCATCGACAAAGACCTGCTAGAACACTTTGACCCTTTTCTGAACTTCAAACAGCCAAAAGACTTTGCTCAAGGGCGAGAGCTTCTTTCCCTCCAGCCACACAGGTTGCTAGAGCCAGACTGTCAGGTCACAGAGGTCACGGGAACTCCCACAGAGCCAGACTGTCAGGTCATAGAGGTCACAGGAACCCCAGCACCCAGCCGTGGCTCAAGTTCAAATTCATGCCTCTGTACCTTAGTCAACAAACAGGGTACGGTGGTACCAGCTTACACCAAAGTGGTTGCTGTTCGGCTCAACCTGCAATGTGGTCAAACCTTACACCACACGCTGGGTTTCTTCCAATCCTCACCTGAATGTGCAGAACTCGGACTCACACTTGCAAACAACAAGCATGTCAAACACCAACACCTGTTCCAGCAATGTGATAACATCACAAAAACACACAATGTGATCGTGTTCTGGAAGAAGGTAAAAAGACATTCGAAGCTACTAAGTCTAGACAAGGACTTAAAAGATCAAACTGACACCCTTGCCAAAACTGGCACACTAAACAACATTCTGTGGTCACTCCCAACCCACCCAAGACACTGAAGCAAGCGTCATGCCAGCAGCAAGATGTGGCAAAACATGGGCGAGGGCGAGCTAAACCCAGTCGCCGCCCACTAAGCAAAGAGGCTGCCCTGTCAAACCAAAGACAGCCCTCGTTTGTTTCTTTCTCCCCTTTCTCTCTCTCCCTATTATCTGTACCAGGATGCTGCAGTGGTTTGCCGTGCTGTGCTGTTAGCCAAAGAGAGGACAGCTGCCACCGAGAAAACCGCTGAGACTCCTGACCACCGATGACAGGGCACACTACCCCAGCACTGTAACCGAATACAGCTGTACAAGGTTCCGATGGAGAGAGGACTCCCTCACTCACACTGAGGCCGATGTCAAACACATGTAAAGTCAACATGAGAAAGTGACTGTTACACAAATGGAGTTAAGTGGACACCACCACCGCTCCAAACAGTTCCTGGGAACTTTGCTCAGAGCCGCTGCTGCCGCCAGAATGTTTAAAATTGCTATGTCCAGTGTCAACGCAGCGAACCAGACCGTAAACTCCTTGAAACCACTGTTTACTGTCTTCCAGAAGGACTTTACCCAGACTCAGCTGTTTACAGCATTAACAACAGACATGCTGTGGGAGGTTAGCTCCTCCAATGACAGCCTAACCACGAGTAAAACCCCACCATACATGATACCCTTAAGCCTTATGTGAACTGTGCTGTCTTACGCCATCACCATGCCAGCTGACCTGCTACAAATACACCTGGCCAACTCTCTGGATAGTGCCTTCCTATGGCATGTCAACCCCAAACAGAGAGAAGTGAATGTGCTCCTGAACCAACTCATCAGCGAGTCAAGCCAAGTCTACAGACCTAAAGACATTGTCAGTGTCAGGATGTGGAAAAGCAACACCCACACCAAGACACACATTCCAGATGTGGTGGCCTACCACGACAGCGACACACAGCTGTACCTGGCCCCAAACGTACTTTGACCAAAGACATTCATTATCTCTGCCTTAGCAAACCCTTCCTCAGACACAACGCTGAAGGAATCTGCGAGCTGCAACCCTGGGTCAGCGATACGCGCTGCCCTGCCAAAGCCAAGCCTCGTACACAAGTCACAGAAATGCAAGCAGAGATTGTGGGTAATAGATGGCTCGTCAACACTCCTGTGCGCTCAGCTACACTGACCTACGACCAGCATGACACCGCCACCCGTGCCAACCTGCTTGACCAAGTACTGAAAGGTACCACCCAACACATTGACATTACTCCTGTCGACACAGCCCTCCAAGCACTGTCTCAACAGCCCGTTTCTGAACCCAACATCTGCGGTCCGACCCTGGACTGCTGCCGACACTGCACGGTGCATCTCCACCGTCATTGGTCCCGCCCTGACTCTTGGCGTGACCTTCATCCTATACAGGATACTCAATGAGATGTAAACCTCTACCGCCAAACTCACGACAACTGTGACTGGAGGTCTCCGATGGAATCCCCGGAAAGGGGGTGCCAAGTCAAAGACAACACCAATCCTCATCAAGCTGAATCCTCAGCTCCAGGAACCACCTGTCATCTTGAACCACCTGCCATCATGATCCACCTGCTACATGACCATCACGATTCACCTGTCATCTGCCCATCCTGATTATTGCCGTCCGATGATGTCCACACAGGGACTTCATCTGACGAAAGGGGAAGGTGTAACGCATATGCAGGTCATCGATTCATGGGTTAAATTCAGGCATACAAATGAAACCCTTTTTGCACTAAATGCAAAACTTTAAGACTTAAATTATTTTACGATACCCATGCGAGCCTCAAAGGAGACCTGAAACCCCCCAAATTCCTTAACACACACACACACACACAAAAAGAAACCTTTCTTAAAGTTCCTTACTTTTGTAAGTCCTTATTAATATGTATTTTGAATGTTTGTGTAGGGCATAAAAATGGTTTATCCTGGGTAAATGGTTAAAGTGCTGACTTATAAGCAGAAATGTTTGATTTCATTCTAACTCTTTCTCAAATAGTCATGTTTATGTAACCCCCACTCCTTTGCAGCTCATTAAGCTTTATGACCCTACGGGGCAACAGGACAGGAGAGAAACCAAATCACTGGTACCTTTTTCTCGATGTATCCTGAACTATTACCTCAGACGTAGTCTAAAAGTATATAGTATTGTTTTTGTTGGTGCTTTGAGATGTTTCCCATATTAATTGGGACTATCTGCAATTCATTAGCGTGTGTTAATCTTTAAATGTGTGTAATTTTGCATTTGAATGTAACTTCGTGTTTCTATTAGTTATATATATATACTGTTTGGTGTTTTTGTAATCGTCATGCTTTGACAGACCCACTTATCTAAAGCAAAGTGATGAAAAATTTATTATTCTGAAATTACGAACTTGCTAGAATATCCCTAATGAAATCTGACAAGCCCTAAATCATTAGGGTGGGTGTTTCCACAGAGACAAAGAAACTTTTCCCCCGCTTCAGATCGCGGACGTTCATTGGTTGTTCACGCGAAAAGAGGCGTGAACCATCCCAAGCCATGAGAACCGAATGGACCAGATCCGCCCTCTCTTCTCTTCTTCTCCTCTTCGTTCTCTGACATGCTGCTCTCCTGTGCGACCAACATCGCTCCCGCTCGTGCCCATGTGCGGCCTTGGGCCGCGCTTATATGGCCGTCCCCCTCAGCACAGGGACTGAGAGGGGGAAGCCATTATCATGGCTCCTTCGGAAACTTTCATTTTCGTTGTTTTCTTTTCTTTACTAAGTTTATTCAACTATTCGCCTCTCCACACAAGGAAGACGAATTCTGGAACATTGTTTGTTGAACCTTTCAAATACCGCACGAAGACAGAACGAAGGCCCGCTCCCGCTGCTCCTCGCTCATGCCAAGATCCAGCACAGCTCACACGTGCGTCACACGGCCTCCGACACATGCTCTCTGTTTTGCATGGACCAGTGCACGCACGCTGGGCCATGCAAGTATCACTTTTCTATGGAGATTTAAATGCTGCTTTAAAGTGTTGCTATTTGATCCGTTGTTGGCTGACAAGGGTTACGGACTGTGATTTCCATATCTGAGCTCATTCTATGACCTCATTCATTCTCTCTCTCTCTCTATCTCTCCCTCATTTGGATTCCGTTATGTCTTGTATAAAGTTTACTGTCTGTATTTTCATACGCATATTTACTCTGTGTGATTTGTAGTTTCGATGTATTATTAGTCAATTATTAAAAACCCATATATTTATGATTGTCTTGGCCTCCACCCCACTCACATTACGAGTCACTGAGATGTCTGATCTTTAGCTACAAGCTTTAAATTTAGGAACTAAATTTATCATAAGGATAGGATAACGTTTTCATGGCCAGAGAATATTTTTCCTTGAATTATAAGAAGTGATAACTTTATTGGAAATTGATAGGTCAATCTGGTTTGCTGGACAAACCACTGTTTGATTTGCAGTAATTTACAGTAAGAGATATCACAATAATTGATATGAAGAATGGTATATTGACATGTTAATGAGTAAGTTATAGTGCCCTGTAATTAGTTATTGGTATAGACAATTGAGCTATTTTTCATAATCAATACAATTTATTGTAACTGTCATATGAGATATAAATATTAATCATATTCCTGATTAATTATTCAAATTCCCTATATATCATTTGAGTTAATTATTCTGTACAACTCATTGTTGTTACACCTCCCTGTATGCAAAAAGGAGGTAGGGGAGCCAGTGATCCCAGTTAGATCTAGTCTCCTTCACAAACTTACGGAGCATTTGCTTGAGCATCTGATTGAACCACTCTGTCAGCCCATCTGTTTGTGGGTGGTACTGTGGGTTTCAAAAGTTCAGACATGAAATTAGTGCCTTGGTCGGTTAAAATCTCAAAAGGGAAACCAATTCTTGAGAAAAATTGCACTAAGGAAAAAGCCACAGTTTTTGCTTTAAATGATTTTAATGGGAAGACTTCTGGATATTTGGTTGCATAGTTGGTTACTACCAACATGAAGCGATTTCCTGTTTTGCTTTTCTCCACCTGACCAACTATGTCCTTCACAAGACGCTCAAAGGGGATGATTGTAACTGGGAGAAGTTGAAGTGGAGCTTTGGAGGGACTTTTCATTGATGTCTTTTGGCAATGAGAGCAACTTTTACAGAACTGGGCGACATCAGTTTGCAAACCTGGCCAATAGAAATGGCGCTTAATACGAGCTGTGGTCTTATATTTCCCCAAGTGGCCTGCCCAGGGAATGGAGTGACCCAAGTTAAGTACTATTTCTTGGGCCACCTGTGGGACCACTAGCCGCTTCACCTGGCCATTCTGATGGTAAAGAACACCGTTGTGTAGGACGTACTCATTTTGCACACCATTAGTATTAGTCTCCTGCTTCCTTCCTCGTGCTCTCTGCAAAAGGGTAGACAAAGTGGGGTCATTTTCCTGCATTTGCCTTATATCTGTAGGTATTTGAAACCCCAGGGACATATCTGGAGTAGCCTCAGCTGATGGTTGTATAGGCGTGCCCTGAAACTTGTCTTGCCTCCTTTGACTACGAGTCTTGTGAGCTTTCCAGGGACCAGTCTCCAACACTTCATTATAGAAGGGCAAGGCACTGAGGGTTATGGAGTCTGCATCCGCCTGCTTAGCTTGTGCTCTAGTCACCAAATTACAGCTTTGCACCGGCTTTATCAACTCATAGAGTACTGGCAGATCTTCACCCAAAACTACAGGGAATGGTAAATTATCTGTGACTCCCACATTTAACAGATACATCTGTCCCTCTATCTCCACATAAATATCAGCAGTGGGATAATGCTTCTCATCACCATGTATACAGCAAATAGGGACAGTCTCTAGGGTACAGATAGCATCAGCTGGAACATATTTTCTCCGTACAAGGGTCTGAGTACTGCCAGTGTCAATCAATGCTCTGAGGCTTTCCCCATTCATTTTAACCCAAGTCATTTTCATAGTGTGATTATCTTTGGGTTCAGGGTTAGCACTCTGGCGTGGAATAAAACACATTTGGGTCAGCTTTCCTGGATTCTTTGGGCACATTGGTTTAACATGACCTTCCTGCCCACACAAGTAGCAAATGGGTGTTCTGTTAGGAGCTCTAGGTGGTGTATATTGGTTCTCCCTTGTAGGGGGCTTACCCACTCCTGGCGCCGGCCTCTGTTGGTACTGAGGGGGTATGGGCCTATGGCCATCCTTACCAGCCTTCCCACCCGGTGTTCTCTCTCTATATGGGTTGACTCAGTCTTCTTATTCCCCTTCTGGCCACCTCTTGTCACTCTTCCTCCTCGCATGCTTCACCAACTTCATAAAAGAAAAAAAAATTCTTGCACTCCTCAACTGGCTAATCCCACCGCTGCCACCATATGTCAGGGACCAAGCAGTTAAGCAAGAGGAGTCGCAAGGGAAATTCAAAAATAAGGATTTTTAATTCCCAAAAATCATGACAACAAAATGAATACAAAGGGTTGGGCCCAAAAACAAAAGTCAAATAAACAAACAGTAACTAAAGCTCTAAACAAAAAAATACAACTCTTACAAAGAAACAACGGGGACTTATATATTGGCTGATCAGACCAATTTTAACACGCAGGGGAAGACTAACAACAACACTACTACACAAGCTACAAATAACAGCAAAATCTACATAAAATTTATTCCAAAGGGAATAAACATTTAATTAATCTTAATTCAACAAAAGTACTCCATATAATATAAATCCAATATCTAAGCAGAGAATGAGCTATGCCCCCAGGACATAACAAACAATGGTAACGTCCAATTAGGCCACCTCCCCTATAAAGCTGCTCCTGCTCCAAACGCCACCCCTTTAAGCCAGCCAACTTCCTGTATCTCTCCCGGGTGTGGAATCCAACACTGGTAAGCTCAGAAACAAATACTTACACAAACAAAATGACAATCCAAAATTAACTAATGGTGAGTGCTCCCAAAACTATACTTCTGTATGGTCAACTAAATAAAATACAATGTATGTGAAATGACCTTTGTGTCCTGTGAGTTATTTGTAACTAAATAAATGTTTGCAACATGTGAATGAAATGTATACAAACTAATCCTAAAGAAAAACAGCATAAACTAAGTACATGAGGTTACCGCTCTCAAACTGGTTGTAAGGCCATGGCTGTGGCCTTTACACACCGTGCCAGCTGCCCTCTCAATGTTCTCAAGAGCCGGAACTGGTTTATCTCGCTTCGGGCAAGTTTGTCTGACATGCCCAAAATCACCGCACATAAAGCACTTCATTGACTCTGAACTTATAAATACAGTGTAATCCTTTCCCTCAATACTCAACTTTGCTAACAGATTTAATGGATCACTCTGAGAATTCAGAATCATTAAAGAGCCACTAAGATGAAAATTCTAAGCTTCCTATCACTGTTTATAAGTCCTGTACATTAGGTTTAAATCCATCCAAGGTTAAAAAACATTGTCAATTTGTCAAAATATCATTTTAAAATTACCTCAATTCTCAGAGATCCCCAAACGGTTCACGCGAAGCTGCTCAAAAGATTCAGTTTCCTTAAACCCCACCTTTCAGTAGCATACTGTGTTCTGATTGGTCTACTGATATAGTTTTGATTGGTTGTTCCGCACACAACTTCATGGTAAACAATCCGTTAGCATCTGTTTGGGGTGAATTATGTCTTATTCCTCTCACCGCGAAGCAAACAGTCAAATAAAAAAACTTGAACAGTCTCGCTGCTTTTTCTTCTGTGTGTGTGTATTCAAGCCGCACGCTTCAGTTTGAATCTGAATAGCGCGTTCAACACACGGGGCGTGGTCACATTAGATATAACGAAGGGAGACATGAAAAACAGATATCGCGTTGTTATCATATGGATTACTTTATCACAGAATATCTGTTTTCAGCAGCACTTGTTTAGTTTTAAAGTAGACATGTCAAGCTTTCTATAGATGTCTCTCTCATGTCTATTCGTTGAGTATTCACAGAGTTACACTTTATTTTAATTGTGTTTGTAAATGAAGATCAGCGCAGACAGGCTGCAGACAGCACACATACTGATAAGACGCTCGGGAGAAAACAAACACATAACTTCATAATCATACTTCGCGTTGTGATTCGGAGATGCTCGTTGGTCTAAATAAAGTTGGTAATAAACCCTCTTTTATGGCCAAACGCTTTGAAAATCCCGCTGTACTCACCGAGATTAGAAAAGCAGTCATCAGTAAAATGTTGTGAACAGAACAAGGATTTGTTGTACTGCTCTGGTATTGTGGTAAAAATGAATTTTAGCCATTGGTTCTTCTGATCTTCATTCTTTGGCAGTGAAAATAAAACAAACTTGCCTTTACAATTAAAAACACACTGTCTCCTCGACATGATGCTATCACACCAACCAGAGCGTCTGTGTGAGGGGGGGGGGCAGGTCAGAGTTCCGTTCTCCCAACACGATAGGTGGAGATTATTATGCGAAGTGTTCCTAGTGACGTACATAGAGATGGGCAAAAGATTTGAAATCTATAACAACTCGTTTCAGCGATTCAGAGTCGACAACTTACTTTAGAAGCCAATAACTTTATAAATCGTGTACTTTTTGGTTTAATTACTTTGCACATTGTTTACACTGATGGACAGCTACATCATACACTGTAATACAGGTAATTTTTGATTTCCCATCTGTGTGGCTCTTTAAAGCCTGATGCTGAAACGACATGACGTGTCTAATCTCTGGACTTTTACATCCAAGAGGAATCATTTAATTGGATTTACTATTTTTCCATACCTCTGGAGTATTTTCTCTAGTTTTTCATTTTTTACAAACGGTGGTACGTTTGATAAAATTACTTTCTTGGCTGGGCTTGACAAAGGCAAAACAACAACAAAGATGTCTTTGATTATCAACCCTGTTTCAATCAATTCGTTCACCATATGGCTTTCACTGAGAAAAAACACAATTGCTTTGTTCATATGGGAGGACGATTTGATATTTGCGCCACCGATCGCCGCACTCACAGCTATCAGACAATCCTCCACTGACACCGCGGCCTCAGGCATACACTTGCAACCATGTTTGATGGTTAACTGTGAGAGATCCGCCATCTCTGACCCCAAAATCCTCCCTCTCTGACCGAAGTCAGGGGGAGAAAAAACAAACGAAACAAAAAAACCTAACCCTTATAACTATAAATAAGTGAAAAGAAAAAAAAAGAACAAAGAAAAAAAGAAAGAAATCCCACTCAACCAATGAGACACTTTCACTCCCAAACAAACGGCTCCTTCCACAATTTACTCACACAAACCGCCCTGCTCCACGCACCCACACCCTCGAGCAACAGTCACACCGGAAGTGAGAGAGAGAGAGGCTTTTTTTAGGCTTAACATGACTGTATTATTACATTAACTTTTTCCAAACACCAGATTTCTTATCTAATCATATAATGCAAAAAATCACAAAAATAAATATACAATAAAAAATATACACATATAACAGTTATACTTCAAACATCTTTAAAAATTTTAATTTTGCCATCCTAACCCTCACACAAAACTCCTTCCGCAGACCATGTTTCGGCGAACCTTTAAATATCATTAATCAATTTAAAATATGTATATTAAATTTTAATTCTAGCAGTCACCATGCCTTTAAAAGCATTTTCTGCATCTACTGTACCTATACCCAATAACTTATTTTTTCAAGTCTTCCAAATTGCCATTTTGGCCATACCCAACAAAAAATTTAATATGCATATTTTTCTACTCTCATGAGATGTATATTTAGGACCACTTATAAAATCCTGGTTGGAAAATTCTTTCCCAAAACCTTCAAACAAACCTTATAAAATAATAAAAAGACTGCCTAACCTCACACAATGAATAAATAAGTGATCAAATGTCTCTTCGATCCCACAAAAAGGACATTCCCTCCCCACTGTTGGATTCAGGTGTGCCACGTGTCTGTTTGTAGCTATAGAACCATGAATGAGTCTCCACTGTAGGTCTGCTGTACACTTCTCTATGGGAGGTGTGTACAGAGACCTCCAGGATCCTTTAAAGTCTGGTCCAAACACTTCTGTCCACCTCCCCGCTCGTACTCGTTTTAAAACAGTCTGATGGGCAACTTTAACACAAGTAAAGTAGATTGATTTTTTACTCGTTACACGAAACTGTCCCATCTCCGGGGTCTTAAAAGTTAATATTGTGTCAGTATCTTCATAGTTTTCCTTTGCAGCTGCAGATACACTTATAGATGGAAACTGATAGTTTCTCCTCCAATCTTGAGCTGGTTGAGTTTCCAGTGCCTCCCTTCAGGCTCCAGGCAATGCTCTCTGCACCTCCTCTAGCACCTGCTGCAGAAGACGGAGAGATCGTAGACCCGTCTCACGCTGTAGTGCTGCAGCCGTCTTCCATCCGTTGAGGACTCTCAGGTCTCCTATACTCTTGAATCCAGCTCTCGCTAGGCAGTTCATCAAGCTTCCCGATGACAGAGTTCTTGTTTGTATCAGTGGGTTATAAAACAATGGTTCTCCCATAATCCACTCCTTTGGTTCTGAAAGATCTCTGTTGATGTTAAAGTTATCAAGCCAGGCTCTTAGCATTGTCTGATAAAACCGGGTTACATTACTCAAGTCCAGCTCCTTAAGACTCAGTAAAAACAACTGTTTCTCGTAACCAAGACCAGATGCTGTCCTTAAAATAGCACCAGCAACACGAATCCATCCTAGATCTTCTTCATATATTATTCTTTGTGCTGTTTGCAGTCTAAAAGTCATGATCCTGCTTCTGATGTCTATCAAGGTGTATGTTGTCGTTAACTGAGAGGTAGAGATTAGGAGAAGAAAAGTCTTTGCAGCTGGTACACAGGAGGTGATTAAGTGCTGCATTTGAAATATTATAACTGCACAAAAGTGCTTTCAAATGTTTAAATGTTTACATTTTTCACATGCATTGTTGCAGTATGTTCATGAGTTTCAAAAGGGAGTTCATATTGATGTGGATTGAGAAGATATCTCTACAAACTCTGGTGAGTTTCTGTTAACAGAAACGTGAAGTTGTTGTGAACTGATTCATGATTGAAGGAAAAAATGTATATGTTATAGCTTACAAGAAAAAAAAAAACAGGGTTAAAATGTTTACTGAATGTCTTTTTGTATTTCATTTTTGACACAATTTTTGCAAATGGATATCAGGGAAAACGGGTAGATTTTATTATTGTTAAATTTATTTCATGATGTCCCTGTATAAATGTATAGTGGAGAAAAAAAAAAAAGATTTATACATGAAGTGAGTATTTTGAGATGCAGGTAATCAACCTGTGTGTTATACTGAGATTTATTTAAGTGGTTAGTGTGCTCACTTTGATTTTTAGTTGATGTTAAATTGCTAAAAGAAACTAAAATTTGTGTGAAGCATGTGAGTGGTGCTTCTGACAATTTATTTACTCGTATGGAGTTTGTGACTAGTTAATGTGAATCTTAAGAGATGTTAACTCTGAATTGTGTTGTTCTGTGTAGACTGTTTTTTTTTTGTTGCCTGAATACATCCTGTGACATGAACCACTGTGAGTTTATGTGAGCTATGGCGAGCCTGACCCTGTGATTTCTGTGAAGAGCCCATTGCTGAATTTCAACTCGGACCTGTCTGCATCGTTGGATTCTTTTCCATTACAGCTAAGCTGTTACTTTACACACACACTACCCGGGTAGTAGGATAGACCAAGGCCTTATACATACATTTCGTTTTACACTACAGACATCAATTTGCAAAGGAACCAGGAACTTTGGACATTTAATTTTTTCTTTCTTTTCTTTCTTGGACCTATTATGCACAACCTGGACTAAATATTATTTTTTTTCCCATTTCAGCGGTGTTGTGTTGGTACAATACAAGAGATACTAATTTGTTTTTTTACTATTTGTTTTACTTTGATATTTGTGCAATAAATGTGCTGGCTGTTAGCTGCTAGGTCGAACCTAGACCTGTATTTATTCAGAGTAATATAACAGTGTTATACTGATAACTTTTGCCGTGTTACACCACCTTTTTGTGGCGAGCCAGCCAAGGAGGATAATTACAGCCAGAGCCCATTTATCTGACTAAACGTAGTAATATTTTTTTTTTTATTTCCTGTAAAGTTTTGCAGAGTGATTAAGCAAAATGAGCATTTCAGATATTGAGAGACGCTACAATGTCAAAACAAAATGTGCTGTGTGTGTGTTACTGATACAGATGCTGATGATGAAATTGCTGAAACCCTTACAAAATATGGAGTTGTGGTGAAAGTAGTGAGAGTAGCCCCCAGTACTGTGCAGTCAGGGCAGTCTACTGTAGTCTTAGAATTTGATAAAGACACTCCAGTTACACTCATGGAGCCTGATTTCCCCCTAGAGATAAAAAAATGTGCGAAACCCCACAGTTACCTGGCATGTAGATAGTGTCAAAGTGTTAGCCCCACTTGCTAAACAGTCGCATGCCCAAGCTGAACATTCCTCCTTGGATTCAAGTGAGACCAGTTGTGATGATGCTGGTTCAGATATGACAACATCTTCTGACCAAAGTACTTCCATACTGCAAAGATACAAAAAGAAATCGCAGTCTAAAAGATCAAAATGAAATCTGATCCAGTAGTGAGGAAAAAGGCTCCAAAGTCTGCACGGAATGCACTTACTACTGAAGAACTAAATCCACCTGAGGTGCAACGCATTGTTGTTGAACATGTCATTAAAAATGACGCTTCTGCAGTGCAAGCACATTCAAAATGGCTGCGTTCCTTCTCTGGCCGAGTTACAAAACCCCCAGGTGAGGCCGACTTTGACACGTGGTGCCTTCATGTTGACATGTTGCTACAAGATTCTATCCCTCCAGATGTTCAGAGGAGGAGGATCCTTGAAAGTCTGTTACCACCTGCCTCAGATGTGGTCAAGCAACTTGATTCCACTGCCCCTCCACAGGATTATGTGAAACTTCTTGATTCTGCTTATGGACTCGTGGAGGATGGTGATGAGATCTTTGCCAGGTTCCTAAATACTCACCAGGACACGGGTGAAAAAGCTTCTGATTATTTACAGAGACTGCAGACCATCCTTAGCACTGCTGTCAGGCGGAACGGAGTAAATCAGTCCTCTGCAAATCGGCACTTATTGAAACAGTTCCAGCGGGGGTGCTGGGATCATTCCCTGATACTTACTCTTCAGCTTGAGTCTAAAACAAAGACACCGCCTGATTTTGCTGAGCTGTTGTTACTGCTCAGAACTGAAGAGGACAGAAGAGCTGCAAAACTTGATAGGATGCAGCGACACATAGGCAGTTCAAAGCATAAGGTTACGAGTCACACACAGTTTGTTACTGATGTCTCTGCTTATGGCGACCCTAGTGTGTTGCAAGCTTGCCTGTCTGAGACTGAGGCATTAAGAAAACAAGTGGCTGATCTGCAAATGCAGTTAAAGTCCTCCAAGTCAAAAAAAAGAGAAGGACGTGAGTCTGAGTTAGTGGAAAGCCCAAAAGTCATGCCAGTTAAAACGGAGATAAATGTGCAGCAGGTAGCAAGTAAACCTCCAAAGCCATGGTTCTGCTTTAGATGTGGAGAAGATGGCCATGTAGCCACACTATGTGAAGGCTCCATTAACAAAGCCCTAGTAGACAAGAAGTACAAAGAGCTTAAAGCCAAACAGGATGACTGGACAAGGAGAAACGGAATGCCGTTAAACAGGGTTGGGTTTCAGTAATGGGACATACTGGGGCCCTTTTGGGGAAGTCGTGGCCTAATGGTTAGAGGGTTGGACTCCCAATCGAAGGGTTATGAGTTCTAGTCTCGGGCCGGACGGAATTGTGGGTGGGGGTAGTGCATGAACAGCTCTCTCTCCACCTTCAATACCATGACTTAGGTGCCCTTGAGCAAGGCATCGAAACCCCAACTGCTCCCCGGGCGCCGCAGCATAAATGGCTGCCCACTGCTCCGGGTGTGTGCTCACAGTGTGTGTGTGTGTGTGTGCACTGCTCTGTGTGTGTGCATTTCGAATGGGTTAAATGCAGAGCACAAATTCTGAGTATGGGTCACCATACTTGGCTGAATGTCACTTCACTTTCACTTTCCAGAAAGAAGTGTCCCAATGTATTGAATGAAGGAAGAATAGAGAGTCAAGCCCATTCCAGTATTGCAGCCAATGACAGTGAGTTAAATCCTGGCATTATAGGTCCCAGATGCACTGCTACAATTGTCATTGAAGGGAAGCCCTGTGTATCTCTTCTCGATTCAGGGTCACAGGTAACAACTGTGTCCAAGTCATTCTATGATACTCACTTGTCATCCCATCCAATTCTCTCTCTGGATGATCTCATTGAAGTCGAAGGAGCTGGAGGGCAGACTGTGCCCTATTTGGGTTACATTGAAGTGAATATGCATCTCCCCGAAGATATCACTGGAAAAGCTGAAACTGTCACCACGCTAGCACTCGTAATTCCTGACCACAAATTCAATCTTGAAATCCCAGTACTTATTGGCACTAACACCCTGGATACCTTGTTCAAATCCAGTGTCACAAGCAGTAATGGCCATGCTGTTCTCAACGGGAGATGCCCATACTCGCCTCTAGTCCAGAATCTGTTGCGCAACTACAGCATTGAGCAACGAAATGGCAGAGTGGGCAAAGTCAAATTGAAAGGAAAACAGAACGTCAGAATACCTGCTGGTCAAAAGTTAGTCCTGGATGGATATGTTAGAGGTGTGTTTACAGCCGGAGATTCTCCCCTTGTTGTAGAGCCATGTGCTCATTCCAGTCTCCCTGGTGGTTTGCTTCTTTGCAGTTATGTCCTCACAAGTCCCAGAATAACATCATTCAAAGTTCCTATACTTCTTCAGAATGAAACGGCTCATGAAATCACCCTTCCAAGGAAAAGCTGCTTAGCTGAGCTTTATGTTCCATCTGCTTTGTCTTTGCTGAAGGATGTTTCTGTTAAGGAAAAAGCACAAACAATTCTACCTGCCTCTACTGTCGTTAGCTGCAATGCTCTATGTTCTACCAGCCATGACAACAAGATTACTTTCGATTTCACTGACTCACCTCTTTCAGAAGAATGGAGAAACAGAATTTCACAAAAGCTCAATTCCATTCCTGAGGTTTTTGCTATGAGCGATCTTGAATACGGACACACCACGGCAGTTAAGCACAGAATTCGCCTCTTTGACCCAACCCCTTTTAAACAAAGAGTAAGGCCTATCCATCCTTCTGATTATGAGGCTGTTAGACTTCACCTTCAGGAGCTCAAGGATGCAGACATCATTCGGGAGTCTGAAAGTCCATTCGCGTCACCCATAGTCGTTGTGAAGAAGAAAAATGGTTCCATTCGGCTTTGCATTGACTATAGAAAGTTGAATAATCAGACGATAAAAGATGCCTATGCACTGCCAAACATTGAAGAAACATTCCCTGCCCTAACAGGATCTAAATGGTTTTCTGTTATGGACTTGAAATCGGGGTATTATCAAGTTGAGGTTGAAGAGGAGGACAAGTATAAGACCGCGTTTGTGACACCCATGGGGTTCTGGGAGTTTAACAGAATGCCACAGAGGGTGACAAACGCACCTAGCACCTTTCAGCGTGTTATGGAGAAATGTGTGGGCAGCCTGCATCTGAAAGAAGTTCTTGTATTTCTTGATGATTTAATCGTTTTCTCAAGCACTCTAGAGGAACACGAGGAACGCCTCATGAAGGTTTTGAACAAATTAAAGGAGTTCGGTTTAAAGCTGTCCCCAGACAAATGTTGATTCTTCATGAAGTCTGTAAAGTACCTTGGACACATTGTTTCCGAAAACGGTGTTGAGACTGACCCCGATAAAATCTCAGCACTTACTACCTGGCCAAAGCCCACTAACATCAGTGAGCTAAAATCCTTTCTAGGATTCACTGGATATTATCGAAGGTTTGTCAAGGATTACTCGAAGATTGCAAGGCCCTTAAATGCACTGACAGCTGGTTATTGTCCACCCCGAAAGAAAAAGGGTTCCAAAACTCTCACCAATGCTGACTTTAGGAAGCCTTTTGGCAGTAGATGGACAACTGAGTGTGATGTTTCTTTTCAGACTTTGATTGAAAAGCTCACCACTGCCCCAGTGTTGGGGTTTGCAAACCCGAGGTCACCGTATATTCTCCATACAGATGCCAGCCTGCATGGCCTGGATGCTGCCTTTACCCTAAGATGGCCATCTTGCTCTTGGTATATCGCATTTGCCAGCAGAGGGTTATCCAATTGTGAGAAACGTTACCCCACCCACAAGCTGGAATTTTTAGCCCTGAAGTAGGCGATAACAGACAAATTCTATGATTATTTGTATGGGGCAGAGTTCGTCGTAATGACAGACAATAATCCGCTGACATATATATTGACATCGGCCAAGCTCGACGCTGCTGGACACCGCTGGCTTGCTTCATTATGCAATTTCAATTTCAGCCTTCAGTACCGAGCTGGAAAGAAAAATCAGGATGCCGATGGTTTGTCCCGGCGACCTCATCCTCAGCCTGACAACGATTTCACTTATAAAACTGAGGATGACCGTATCCATCATTTCGTTTCTCAGTTCATGCAAGAAGGAAATGGGACTCCATTCACTAATGAGGCAGTAAAAGCAATTTGCCAGAAACATACTTTGGATGCGCTTGAGGCAGAAGAAGAGGAAAATTCTTTACCATGCTGATGCCATTCCAGTAGAGTTTTTGCAAGCAGATTTACTCCCTGGGTCAAGCACTCTCCCCAGAATGTCACCACAAGAGTGGATTGCCGAACAGTCAAAGGACCCCACAATAAGTAGAGTGATTGAACTCTTGCATACAGGGAAACGACTCTCTTACCGTGTCAGACGTAATGAAACCAGAGACGTTCAGTTGATGCTCAGGGTGATGGATCAATTTATATTCATTGATGGAGTACTATACAGAAAGCGTATGAACAGAGGGAATTTGTCTTACCAACTTGTTCTTCCTCTGAAGTTCCGGGAGATGGCATTGGAAGCCCTGCATGACTCAGTTGGTCATATGGGAGGAGACCGGACCTTAGATCTGGTCCGCACACGCTTTTACTGGCCGAGGATGTTCTTAGATGTTGAACGCAAAGTCAGTACTTGTGAGAGGTGCATCAGGAGGAAGGCCAAGGCTGAAAGAGCATTCCCCTTGGTTAATATAGAAACCAGCAGACCGTTAGAACTAGTCTGTATGGACTATCTCTCTCTAGAACCAGATGGCCGTGGTACGAAGAACATCCTAGTTATAACGGACCATTTTACTAAATATGCAGTGGCAGTCCCTACAGCCGATCAGAGAGCAAAAACAGTTGCCAAAACTCTGTGGAATCAGTTCTTTGTGCATTACGGGATTCCAGAAGGTTTGCACAGCGACCAGGGTCGTGACTTTGAGTCTGCGGTGATTAAGGATCTTTGTCTCTTGTTAGGGATAAAGAAGACTCGAACAACCCCTTACCACCCACGTGGGAATCCTGTAGAACGATTTAACCGCACACTTCTTCAAATGCTTGGTACTCTTGAAGAAGAAGACAAAGTAAGATGGCGTGACCATGTTCAACCGCTGGTACATGCCTATAACTGTACCAAGAATGATACAACTGGCTTGGGAGACAGCCAAGCCTTCCTATAGACGTGGCTTTTGGCATTAAACCAGAAGGGGGGAAGAAAGTCACTCACACAGAGTACATCAAAAAACTGCAAGAGAGTTTACGAGAGAGTTACCGGATTGCTGTTGAGCACAGTGAGAAGATAGCTCTTCGTAACAAACAAAGGTATGATCTGAGGGTGAGAGAGTCCACTTTGCATGTTGGGGACCGTGTCCTTGTCAAAAATGTGGGAATAAGAGGTAAACATAAGATCGCTGATCGATGGAGCTACACAATTTTTCAAGTGGTCAAACAGATAAATGAATCTCCTGTTTATGTAGTGAAGCCTCTTACGACAAATGGTCCAGAAAAAACACTCCATCGAGACTTACTCTTGCCTTGTGGATTCTTGACTTCCACCAGTCCCACGGATGAAAGTGACAGAGAGGAGAGGAAGGAAGAGATGTCTTGTCCTAAGGAGGCATTGTTGGCGAATGAATTTCATTACCTAGATGAATTCATCCAAGAACCAGTCCAAGACCATGATGTAGATTATTATTTCCCTCAAACTACACAAGACACATCATATCCCACCATAACGATTATTCGAGAAGTGCCTTACAACAAAGGAATCAATGAGGATACAATTGGGATTACATTGAATCCTAATGCAAGGGCATTTGAACCTTCAGTAAGTAAGGAAGATGTGCACCTACCTGGAGAAACCATGACAGAGGATAACTTACCTGGGAAGTTCCTGGAAAAGATGATGAAACCGGTCAATGAACTGAATTCTACGTCCACTGCTAGAAATTATGATGAGTCCACTCAGGAGTTGATTGTTAATGATGTTGAACCTGTTGAGCAAAAAGAGAATGAAACAAGAGAAGACAAACACAACAACAGTGAAACTGTGAGTGTGGAGCATGATCTAAATAATAAGGGCATACCTGCTCAAGAGATGCCAGAGCTTAGACGTTCTACGCGACATAGGGAACAACCTGATATACTGAACTACAAGTCATTAGGAAATCCTTTGGCATTAGTCATGCATTCCCTATTAGAAGGTCTAGGCCAAGCTTTCACACAAGCTCTTGAAACTGATGTTTTCCCTCAAGTTAGAGTACTAGCGCCTGATACATCTGAAGTCTTATAAATACACTACATGCAGAGACGCATGCAGGTTCAGGAGGGGAGGATGTAACCCCCTAGAGTTTTACACTGTTCTAAACTTACTCAATGCAGTACCATAGTTTCCCTGTAGGGGTCGCTGTATGTTGTCGTTAACTGAGAGGTAGAGATTAGGAGAAGAAAAGTCTTAGCAGCTGGTACGCACGAGGTGATTAAGTGCTGCATTTGAAATATTATAACTGCACAAAAGTGCTTTCAAATGTTTAAATGTTTACATTTTTCACATGCATTGTTGCAGTATGTTCATGAGTTTCAAAAGGGAGTTCATATTGATGTGGATTGAGAAGATATCTCTACAAACTGGTGAGTTTCTGTTAACAGAAACGTGAAGTTGTTGTGAACTGATTCATGATTGAAGGAAAAAATTTATATGTTATAGCTTACAAGAAAAAAAAAACAATCAGGGTTAAAATGTTTATTGAATGTCTTTTTGTATTTCATTTTTGACACAATTTTTGCAAATGGATATCAGGGAAAACGGGTAGATTTTATTATTGTTAAATTTATTTCATGATGTCCCTGTATAAATGTATAGTGGAGGAAAAAAAAAAAAAAAGATTTATACATGAGGTGAGTATTTTGAGATGCAGATAATCAACCTGTGTGTTATACTGAGATTTATTTAAGTGGTTAGTGTGCTCACTTTGATTTTTAGTTGATGTTAAATTGCTAAAAGAAAAACTAAAATTTGAGTGAAGCATGTGAGTGATGCTTTTGACAATTTATTTACTCGTATGGAGTTTGTGACTAGTTAATGTGAATCTTAAGAGATGTTAACTCTGAATTGTGTTGTTCTGTGTAGACTGTTTTTTTTTTGTTGCCTGAATACATCCTGTGACATGAACCACTGTGAGTTTATGTGAGCTATGGCGAGCCTGACCCTGTGATTTCTGTGAAGAGCCCATTGCTGAATTTCAACTCGGACCTGTCTGCATCGTTGGATTCTTTTCCATTACAGCTAAGCTGTTACTTTACACACACACTACCCGGGTAGTAGGATAGACCAAGGCCTTATACATACATTTCGTTTTACACTACAGACATCAATTTGCAAAGGAACCAGGAAGACTTTTGGACATTTAATTTTTTCTTTCTTTTCTTTCTTGGACCTATTATGCACAACCTGGACCAAATATTTTTTTCCCATTTCAGTGGTGTTGTGTTGGTACAATACAAGAGATACTAATTTGTTTTTTTACTATTTGTTTTACTTTGATATTTGTGCAATAAATGTGCTGGCTGTTAGCTGCTTAATATCATTTGGCCCAATTTCTTATTTTTTATCCTCCCAAGTGTCGAACCTAGACCTGTATTTATTCAGAGTAATATAACAGTGTTATACTGATAACTTTTGCCTTGTTACAAAGGCTTGTCCTCCTTCTTGTAAAAGTAGGTATAATGCAGGTCCGGGAACCCAGTGTTGCCCAGACCAAAAAAAAATCTACAAATTTCTTCTGTATAGCTTTGATCAGTTCATTGGGGGGGATCCAGCACATTTAGTCTGTGCCATAGCATGGAGGCAGCCAGGTTGTTTGTAACCAAGACTCTACCCCTGTAGGATAGATCAGGTAATAGCCAATTCCATTTAGACAACTTTGCAGACACCTTCTCCAGCATACCCTCCCAGTTTTCCGGTCTATAATTTTCTTTGCCCAGAAATACTCCAAGCATTTTAATTCCCTCTGTATTCCACTGTAACCCCCCTGGAAGCTTAGGTAGTCCACCATTGCTCCAGGGACCCACAACAAAACCCTCACTCTTAGACCAGTTTACTTTTGATGATGAGGCTCTCTCATATAAAGCTAAACTTTTAGACGGAATCTGAATATCCCCTTGTCCAGTAATAAACACAGTGACATCATCAGCGTATGCTGAAACAGAAACACTTGACCCATTAACATCCCCTGGTACATAAAAACCTTTCAAATTATTTCTCAGTTTAATAAGAAAGGGCTCAATAACTAAGCTATATAGTTGTCCAGAAATTGGACACCCCTGCCTAATTCCCCTCTTCACAGGTATTGGACAACTCAGTCCCCCTCCAACCTTAAGCATTACTGAAGCCCCTCTATATAGTAATTTGATCCAAGAAATGAATGTTTCTCCGAACCCAAATGCTTTCAAAACATTTAAAAGGTATTCATGACCCACGCGATCAAACGCCTTTTCTTGGTCAATGGATAAAAAAACCAATATTAAAATCATCATTCATAGAAAGGTCCATAACATCTCTTATTAGAAATAAATTATCCATCATTGTACGTCCTGGAACACAATACATTTACTAATTCCTTACAATAATGCTAAAAAACTCTTTTAATCTATTTGCTAAGCATTTAGACAGTATCTTGTAGTCTTGGCACATTAAAGAGACAGGGCGCCAGTTTTTCAACAACCCTAAATCACCAGTCTTAGGCAGAAGTGTGTAGCAGAAATGATTCGAACCAGACAAACAAAGAGTCAATCAGGGCTGTGGTTGAAACACGAGCCGAATTCCTCAGGAAGTCATAAATCAGTTCTAGTGCCACAAGTCCCAAGCAAGATGACCAACCAACCCTTTCACAGAACAGCTTTCAACATTAACACCACTAGAACAATTATTGACAATTTCAATTCGTATAAGAGATTGTCAATTTTGGGGCAATGGAGATGCAACGTCGGACATCACATGGAAACCCATGAGAGTTATACACAATATCCTTACACACTTCCCCCACCTAGCAGAACCAGACTGAAATTCTTTGAACCTCTGGCTTTGAACCTCTGGTCTCCACAGAAATCTCTGTCAGATAATGACAAAGAAACTGTCTTTTGTACATATATATGGACCAAAATGAACTACAAAATGACTTCTAAATGAATATCAGTCCATCGCTTAACTCTGTATTCATTTATATGTAACCCACACATTTGACTATCATGTTATAATCACTTATTGTGTATGTCTTTTAATATCTATTGCATAGCTTAAGGATACATATTCATGTTTCATATGCAGTGTTTGGAATAACGCCGTTTAAAAGAACGGCGTTAGGTAACAACGTTATTTTTTCAGTAACGGGGTAATCTAATTACTTTTCCCGTCGTTACAACGAGTTACCATTACTGAAAGTTAAATGCGGTGCGTTACTATGCATTGATTTAATAAACTATGTAATTTGAATGCACCCCTGGCTCACACAGCGAGTGAGGAGGTGGGTTAATAACGAGATAAGCAATTATGATTGGCTAAGGCAGAGTCATGTGTTCCATGGTAGCCAATCAGAGCCAGTGTTTTTACACAAATGCCGGCACACGCGCTAGCGCCAGCGGCGCCAAACACACACACACACGCAGGAACGCAACAGCTAAAGAGAGATTCGCAGCAGCAGAGATGGCGGGTCAGGAGCAATCTGATGAAAAGTTGCCATTTTCAAGGTGGGATATAATATATACTTCAAATTCATTGTGGTCAAAGCCAAGAACGTGCATTTAATGTGTACATGTAATGTGTGACACACGCATCTACAAAGCTAGTGGCCCAAAACACTTTTCTTACAAAGATAATACTTGAAGTGCAGGATAAAACTCTTGCTGTCTGTTGACGTGCAATAAATATCGAAAGTTATGTACGAACACCTGTCTGTTCTACTCATTTCAACTGACTTGTGAAAACTGCTAAAAAATAAATAAATAAATAAATACTAATTCTTTGACATATAGCAACTTTTTTTTTTTTTTTACAGTAATGCAAATAGTTACTTTCCCTGGTAAAGAGTTACTTTTATTATAGAGTAATTCAGTTACTAACTCAGTTACTTTTTGGAACAAGTAGTGAGTAATTATAACTAATTACTTTTTTAAAGTAACGTTCCCAACAGTGCTCATATGTATGTATTAGAATCTGTTAGCTTGAATCAGTCCTGACCATCAGTTATTTGTCAAATGTATCCTATTCTTGTTATAGGAATCATGTCCAAAATTATACCCTGCAAGAGTGGGAAAATTCGGACCACATGCTTGAAAAGATAACATATGATTTATGATACCCCCGATCCAAGACAATATCTAATTGGTCTAGAAAACATTTGAGGTGTGGCCAACAGGCCAGTTTAAATACGTACAGTATTGTTCAAAATAATAGCAGTACAATATGACTAACCAGAATAATCAAGGTTTTTCGTATATTTTTTTATTGCTACGTGGCAAACAAGTTACCAGTAGGTTCAGTAGATTCTCAGAAAACAAATGAGACCCAGCATTCATGATATGCACACTCTTAAGGCTGTGCAATTGGGCAATTAGTTGAATTAGTTGAAAGGGGTGTGTTAAAAAAAATAGCAGTGTGGCATTCAATCACTGAGGTCATCAATTTTGTGAAGAAACAGGTGTGAATCAGGTGGCCCCTATTTAAGGATGAAGCCAACACTTGTTGAACATGCATTTGAAAGCTGAGGAAAATGGGTCGTTCAAGACATTGTTCAGAAGAACAGCGTACTTTGATTAAAAAGTTGATTAGAGAGGGGAAAACCTATAAAGAGGTGCAAAAAATGATAGGCTGTTCAGCTAAAATGATCTCCAATGCCTTAAAATGGAGAGCAAAACCAGAGAGACGTGGAAGAAAACGGAAGACAACCATCAAAATGGATAGAAGAATAACCAGAATGGCAAAGGCTCAGCCAATGATCACCTCCAGGAGTTACCTGTAAGTACTGTGACAGTTAGAAGACGTCTGTGTGAAGCTAATCTATTTTCAAGAATCCCCCGCAAAGTCCCTCTGTTAAAAAAAAGGCATGTGCAGAAGAGGTTACAATTTGCCAAAGAACACATCAACTGGCCTAAAGAGAAATGGAGGAACATTTTGTGGACTGATGAGAGTAAAATTGTTCTTTTTGGGTCCAAGGGCCACAGGCAGTTTGTGAGACGACCCCCAAACTCTGAATTCAAGCCACAGTACACAGTGAAGACAGTGAAGCATGGAGGTGCAAGCATCATGATATGGGCATGTTTCTCCTACTATGGTGTTGGGCCTATTTATCGCATACCAGGGATCATGGATCAGTTTGCATATGTTAAAATTCTTGAAGAGGTCATGTTGCCCTATGCTGAAGAGGACATGCCCTTGAAATGGTTGTTTCAACAAGACAATGACCCAAAACACACTAGTAAACGGGCAAAGTCTTGGTTCCAAACCAACAAAATTAATGTTATGGAGTGGCCAGCCCAATCTCCAGACCTTAATCCAATTGAGAACTTGTGGAGTGATATCAAAAATGCTGTTTCTGAAGCAAAACCAAGAAATGTGAATGAATTGTGGAATGTTGTTAAAGAATCATGGAGTGGAATAACAGCTGAGAGGTGCCACAAGTTGGTTGACTCCATGCCACACAGATGTCAAGCAGTTTTAAAAAAACTGTGGTCATACTAAATATTAGTTTAGTGATTCACAGGATTGCTAAATCCCAGAAAAAAAAAATGTTTGTACAAAATAGTTTTGAGTTTGTACAGTCAAAGGTAGACACTGCTATTTTTTTGAACACACCCCTTTCAACTAATTGCCCAATTGCACAGCCTTAAGAGCGTGCATATCATGAATGCTGGGTCTCATTTGTTTTCTGAGAATCTACTGAACCTACTGGTAACTTGTTTGCCACGTAGCAATAAAAAATATACTAAAAACCTTGATTATTCTGGTTAGTCACATTGTACTGCTATTATTTTGAACAATACTGTAGGACACCATAAAATCTGGCTTTTAGTTTTAGCTCTGCTTTGACTATCAGTCATTCCAGCTTTTAGTATGCTTTTAGCTTTTAGCTTGTAGCTTTGCTTCTTAGCTTTAGCTTTTAGCGGTTCCAACGTGCGTCGGCCTGCACGCCTGCTGATACTTAGCCACGATAAGAAACACCACCTAGTCTCGTCAAACTTTACTTCTTTTCTTTTCCGTTTGAGTTTCGTGTTCTGAGTTAAGTTTTGTAACGTCGAGTCTCCGACGTCTGACCTAGGGTGCCCGTTCAACTTCAACCAGCCACACAACTCTGCATCTTCAGCCAACGCCCAACCACAGACTTCCCAAAACGTCACTTCAGCAACTACTGAACTTCCAGCCAATCAGCGACATTGGGAAAAACCCCTTTCGACGACAACAGCGGGAACATAGGCCATGTACCTTCAGATATTTGTACTGGTGTGTCTAATATAATTTTAACCTCATTGAGGAAATCAATACAAGGGCTAATTACATGATTGATGGCTGTTCATGTCTATGAAATTTAACATATTGCTGTAAACTTGGGATTCCCTATTTCCATTCTCTTAAACTCATCTTTCCCTAACTTTCGATCTTCCTGCAACTTGTGTGAATGTGTGAGTGTGTGTGTTCATGTGTTAGATTAGTTTATATGTCTTAGGTTTATCTAATAAAGCCTTATTCATATTGAAAAGAGAAGTATCTTGTGTTTTGTGCTTACAAGTTAATGTCTTAAAACTGCCGATCTTGTTACTGTGCTAATGGATAGTGTTTTCACTATAGTTTGGATATTAATATCCAGCGCAGATTTGATGTTAAACTCGTTCAGTGAATCGCAGGGCGTCTCAGTGATCAGCCGTGAAACAGTGATTCTGTTCAAATTCCCTTTACAATCTTAAAGATTCCCTTTGAGCTAAATTGACCTGTTTCCCTACAAGTGATAATACTGCTCTTTGACAACTGCTGGGTAAAATACCTTTTTCAAAACATTCACAAATTACATTGTAAAAGTCCTCTCCTAAAATGTCCCAAAATGATTTATTAAATTCAGCAGGCAGACCATCTACTCCCGGGGACCGTCCTGTGGACAGCTGCTTTACGGCCTCTGAAAGTTCCTCACACTGTAAAAAGTCCTTCAAGGGTGTTGTCTGTAGGAATTTATTTTAAAAAGTATATTTATTCCAATAAATTGACTCCCTTTTCTTTTTGAATTAATTAAAGTTTTACATAAGTAAAAAGTGTGAATGTTTTTGTAACTTATTATTACCTATCAAAGCAATTATTTTACTGACCTTCACAATAAATTGCTTCTACAAAACTCTATTTACTTACCAAGATGGCGGCACGTCTACCTGTCTGTAAGCGCAAATACAGTCGCGAGTTTCTGCTCGATGTCGGCAGAACTGCATTTTTACAGTTAAACTCCGCGCACGCGGAACAGCCGGGTATCTCGATCTGCTACGGAGGCCTTCACTATCATCGACCCCCACTACTGCATCTCGCCCGCAGCGGAGGCACCACAAGCGGCGTGAGAGGAAGAAGAACAGGGGTAAGCACGGAGGTATCCGGGCTAGGCTAACGGCTAACCCACACAAGCCATCTATCCCCACCATCGTACTGACTAACGTACGCTCGTTGGACAATAAACTGGACTACATTTGTTTACTACGCTCAACTCAGAGGACTGTAAGAGACTGTTGTGTTTTTGTGTTCACGGAAACATGGCTCAGCAAAAGCGTTCCAGACGGCGCTATTCAGCTCGACCAGCTGACGTGCTATCGAGCGGACAGAGCTCTCGTCGCGGGAGGAAAATCCCGCGGCGGCGGGCTTTGTGTTTACATCAATGACACGTGGTGCCACGATACTGTTGTGATCAGCAAACACTGCTCACCCCTGGTGGAGTTTGATTATTAAGTGCCAGCCGTTCTATCTGCTGAGGGAATATACTGCTATACTGCTCATTTCAGTGTACATTCCGCCATTGAACATCATCAGCAACAGGAACGACGCACTTAATGAACTGTACCAGCAGCAGACAGTGAGCAGCAGACAGCACACCCCGATGCTTTTCTCATCATAGCTGGGGATTTCAACCATGCTGACCTTAAGAGTGTGTTTCCAAAAATACACCAGCACATCAACTTTCCAACACGAGGTAATAACATTTTGGACTTTGTTTACACCACACAGAGAGGAGCTTACAAAGCCCTCCCCCTCCCCCAACTCGGAGCCTCAGACCACATCACTGTTATGCTAATGCCTGCATACAGACCGCTTATTAAAGTCACCAAACCAGTTTACAAACAGATTAAAGTGTGGCCTGAAGGATCATCAGAGATTCTTCAGGACTGCTTCAACACAACTGACTGGGACATGTTTAAACAGGCTGCCACATGCAATAACACCACTGACCACCAGGAGTACGCGGAGTCTGTTACTGCCTACATCAATAAGTGTATTGATGATGTAACGGTCACAAAAACCATCACTGTCCGGGCCAACCAGAAGCCATGGATGACGGGGGAGGTCTACAGACTTCTGAAGACACGGAACGCTGCCTTCAGAGCTGGAGATGAGGTGGGCCCGAGAACAGCTAGGGCCAACCTGTCCCGTGGCATCAGAGAGGCTAGGAGACAGCACTCCAGGAGGATAGCTCACCAATTCAGCGACAGCAGAGACACTAGGAACCTGTGGCAGGGGATACAGACCATTACGGACTACAAGCCCCCACCACGGACCTGTGACAACAACATCTCTCTGCTGAACGAGCTGAACACCTACTTCGCTCGCTTTGAGCAACAAAACAGCACCACTGCACAGAAGACTCCACCTCCTCCCGGCGACCAGGTGATGACGCTGACCCCAGACAGTGTGAGGAGATCCTTCAGTAGGATCAATGCACGCAAAGCTCCACGCCCTGACAACATCCCTGGGCGTGTACTGAAAGTCTGTGCAGCAGAACTCACTGATGTCTTCACAGACATTTTCAACATCTCACTGAGTCAGGCTGTTGTTCCCACATGCTTTAAAACTACCACCATCATCCCAGTCCTGAAGAAGCCATCTCCATCCTGCTTCAATGACTACCGTCCTGTTGCACTTACCCCCATCCTCATGAAGTGCTTTGAACGGCTAGTCATGCACCACATCAAGTCTGCCCTCCCCCCCTTCCTGGACCCCTTCCAGTTTGCATATCGGTCCAACCGGTCGACCGATGATGCCATCTCCACTGCCGTCCACTCAGCACTCACCCATCTGGACGAAAAGGACTCATATGTCAGAATGCTGTTCATAGACTTCAGCTCAGCATTCAACACAATCATCCCTCAACAGCTCATCTACAAGCTGAGTCAGCTGGGGCTCAACACTTCGCTGTGCAACTGGCTGTTGGACTTTCTGACTGTAAGACCTCAGGCAGTACGGGTCGGCAGCAACACATCCAGCACCATCACACTGAACACTGGGGCCCCCCAAGGATGTGTGCTGAGCCCCCTCCTCTTCACTCTGCTGACCCATGACTGCACACCGTCACACAACTCCAACCTCTTTATTAAGTTTGCAGATGACACGACTGTGGTGGGTCTCATTAGCAACAAAGATGAGACAAACTACAGGAGTGAGGTGAGCCGCCTGGCTGGGTGGTGCAGTGACAACAATCTCTCTCTGAACGTGGAGAAGACGAAGGAGATTGTTGTAGACTTCAGGAGAGCACACACTCAGCACGTTCCTCTGACCATCAACGGTGCGACTGTGGAGAGAGTGAGCAAATCACACCCAGGAGGACCTCTCCTGGACTGAAAACACAGCAGCACTGGCCAAGAAATCACAACAGCGTCTCTACTTCCTCCGCAAACTGAGGAGAGCCAGAGCCCCACCCCCCATCATGTACACCTTCTACAGAGGCACCATCGAGAGCATCCTGACTAGCTGCATCACTGTGTGGTATGGCGCCTGCAACGCGTCCTGCCGAAAGACTCTGCAACGCATAGTGAGAGCAGCTGAGAAGATCATTGGTGTCTCTCTCCCCTCCCTCCAGGATATTTATGGAACCCGTCTCACCTGCAAAGCCCTCTGCATCACAGGTGATCCCACTCACCCCTCACACAGCTTCTTCAGCCTGCTGCCATCAGGGAGGAGACTGCGGAGTCTCCAGGCCAGGACCAGCAGACTGAAGGATAGCTTCATCCACCAGGCTGTCAGGAAGCTGAACTCACACCCGATCTTGCCCCCCCTCCCCTCTTCTTCCCCAGGCACCACTGAACTATGAACCCCCACTAATTATATGATGGCATGCACTAGTGCAGCATTGGTCTGCTCACTCACCGCTCACTACCTCATCAGTCAGTTAAATAACTGCTCTTGGTCACTTGTCACTTTAATCAGACTTAAGATATTTTTAATAAGTGATTTTTTAACTGCACTGTTGTTCACTTCATTGATTTGCACTATATCTGTCATTTACCTTGCACTGCTTTATTTAACTTTATTTTTAACTTTATTTTTAATTTTATTATATGTCTTTTTTATCATTCCCTTATTGTATAGTTGTATCTACATTTTATATTTTGATCTAGATTTTTAGGCTTTAATGTTAATGTTATCTGTGTGCACCGGGGTCTGAGAGTAACGCAATTTCAATTCTCTGTATGTATGTACTGTACATGTGGAAATTGACAATAAAGCAGACTTGAACTTGAACTTAAGTGTTTATATCCAAAGTAAAACGTCACGACCCGCCCACATGCTGCAGCAGAACAACGAGATCGTTGCCCGTTGTCACCTGTACAGGACCAGTTTCGGATTTCTGTGGAGATTTTGAGGGTCTTACACAAAGTGCAACCGATGTAAGTAACTATTTACATTGCATAAAGTTAGGTTTAAGCCGAATGAGCACACATTTATTGAACTATAAAATGTAAAAGCTTCGCCTTGTTTCAGACAGTTACGTTAAGTTTGTCAGTTTTGCAGGCGCCGCATGAGGCCGTACCGAAGGTCTTGACATAAACATTAAAAGTTATGTTAACTGCTAGTGTTACCCACTCATAATTGAGTTGATAGATTTATGAATATTTGTCAATATTTCTGAGAGAATTTATTTTTTATGTATGTATTTTTATTTTTCTTGTTTAATGCATAACATGTTCAGGCATGTAAAGTATAATTATTTTTGTATAATTGTATTTAATTTTGTTGCGAAACAGAATTAATTATTTAACATAGTGTGTCGATGTTGGCTGACGTCACTTGCATGCCAGCTTGTGGTGAGAGATGCGAGCCGCATTTCAGCTGCTTCTTAATCTTTTACATCCTTGCCATTTCTTCTTTAAATGAATGCCTGAACTGTTTTGTTGCATTAGTGATCATTGGATGCCGTGTGTGCTTGATGAGATCACACTGATTCATCACGTCTTGGTCGTTTCTGATTTGCGCCAGAAAGGGAGAAACGAGCTGGAGGATTTCACTACGGATGGATTGTGCAATCAGAGGATTCGTTCGAAAAGGAAGGAAAAGTTTTCTTCATCGTTCATTCCAGCAAGGATTCTGTAGGCACTCATACACACACATTGAACTCAGCTAAAACATTTCCTACTTCATTCAGGACTTCGGTATTCATCTACATTTTTTTTTTCATAGTATTATTATTATCTGTATTTAATTTTTTTTTCTTCTTCTTCAACTTATTTGTTGACTGACAGCTTACTGCAACTTACTGTTCAGTGACCGAATTGTGATCAACTAAAGATTTTGTTTTGTTTTAGAAAAGGTTTTCAAGCATACTGCAGTGCAGTATAATAAGGAAAAGAGAAAGTTATTGAATACAAGAAAGAGTGCAAACTGACTTCTGTGTATGTGCCTTATTCAAGCAGTTAGTGACTAAATTGAGATCTGAATTGAATGCAAGTGCAGACACATTTTATAAACACAATTTTTTATTATTCTGTGTTAATTGTGAGATCCCGAACCCGAGACTCCAAATTACTGTAATAGGAATTTATACATATTTGGTGAGCTCAGACCCAGTAGATATTTTTCCTCCTTTTCATTGATATAAATCTGATGTGCGGGTTACAGAAAAGAGAGAAAAATTTGGTGCCCAACACGGGGCTGCGCTTTCTTATCCTAATTGCTTTGAATATACATATATATTTTTTTGTTCAATACATTTTTTGGATTTATTTTTTATTTTATTTTTTTATTTTTTTTTCACAATGGATCTGTGCAAGCAATATAATTTTGATCCTGAGAGGTCTGTAATACTAAGGTTGATCCAAACACTACTCTCACAGATGTGAGGAGATTCTTTGACCATCTTGATAAGGTGAAGAAAATAGAGTGGTTAGGTGACAGATACTCAGGGGAGCTTCTTTGTGAATTTCAGGAGGTTACCACCCCATTGATTGGTGAAGAAGAATATTTGAAGGCTGACTGCCAAAATGTATGGGGTGTTGTGCCACTAGATGGTAGATCAATAAAATATGTGCAACGTGACTCCAGTGTTCCAACACCAGTACCACGAGACACCGTTCAGACATTGGATGATATGGCAGATCAGCTGATGTCGCAGATAAAACATTTGGCCAAATTACATTGTGTTAATGTAAATGATTTAAACCAGCAGGTGGTGACTAAGCTTGCACACAAGTCTGACAATGCTGACAGGGGCCCTATAACTTCAACCCCTGTTACAAGAGCATTTAATGATGCAAGGCCTCGAGTGATGGCAACTGTAACCACAAAGTCAGAATCTAAAGTCTCATTTGCAATTCCAAATGATGCATCCCCTACGGAAGGAAACTTTATAAATGAAACCACAGTCACTTTTACCATACCACAAGAGGTGCAGCGATTGGTGGTGGAACACGTGGTGAAGCATGACACAGAATAATCAGGCCCAAGTCCCCTCTACCCCAAAATTAAGAATGTTTTCTGGACATCAGCCTAAGCCCAATGGGGAAGTCGATTTCACCACGTGGCAATTATATGCCAGGCAGTTAATTTCAGACACTTCTCTGACAGAGAGGCATAAGAGAAGATACATCTTGGATAGCCTCCTTCCTCTTGCTCTTAATGTTGCTCTTGGGGCAGGTTCCAATGCACCACCAGAAGTGTATGTGCAGGAGCTTGAAAAAGCTTATGGTAGTGTAACTGGTAGAGATGAGCTGTACATTCAGTTTATAGAGACACACCAGAATAGGGGTGAGAACCCCTCTGATTATTTGAGGCACCTTCATTCTCTAATGCAAGAGGTGGTTGAAAAGAAGGGAGTGGTTGGCAAACATTCTGACACTCTACTCCTCAAACAGTTTATCAGAGGGTGCTGGGATGAAGTCCTGATAACTCAGTTGCGTCTTAGAGATTTGTTAACTGATGCATCACAATCTGAATTGAGCTATTCTAGCTTGCTATTCAAACTGAGGTCTTACGAGCATGAAAAGCAGCTTAAGGAGAAACATATGAATCGCCACTTATGTACACCTCCCACTAGATCTCAGAACCAATTGCATGTTACTGTCGACAAAGGATGCACAACAAACCCTGAGGAGGTGCAAGACAGTATGGCACTGACAAGACACAGAAGCACAGAAACCAGTCTTGGTGAATAAACAGGAACACGATAAACTCCAGGCCAGTGGGGTTAAGAAGAAAAGAGGCAAAGAAGGGAAACCATCATACACCGTGCCTCAAAATCAGCCTAAGTCACCACTTATTGGAGGATTCTGCTACCGCTGTGGTTAGGACTCTCATTATTTGCAATATTGCACTAACCCTGTGAATGCAGCTTTGGTGCAACAAAAGCTAGTGCAGAGGCATGAGCAGAGGAGTTCTCCCACCAAAATGACGACACCCACTGCTCATTTAAACTTGGAGTAGCTTCTGTTGTGGAATGAACAGAAGCTGAAGTTGTGAGAAGTTCCATTAAAAAAGAGTAACCAGGTTCCTAATGGTCTAATTGGGGAACCCTGGGAGAGTAAAGCTTGGTTGGATGGGTTTGAGTGTCACTTTTTAATCGACACTGGATCCCAAGTGACTTGTGTAGCCGAATCATTTTACAAGCAGTACTTATACCATAGAAGCCTTACTTCTATGGGAGACCTCATTCGGGTTGAGGGAGCTGCAGGACAAATAGTTCCTTACATTGGGTACATCGAAATAGATGTACAGTTTCCTAAGTCTGCTTGTGGAACTGATGCAGTGGTTGCTACACTAGCATTGGTCTGCCCTGATCAGGCCTACAATGCTCGGTTGCCCTTACTAGTGGGTACAAATGTACTCCGCCATCTTGTTCAAAATGAGTATCTACAGTATATGCCTATCAGTGCCAATTGGATGGCTGCTTATCGTTTGTGTGACAGTACTTCGACACCCTGTACACAAGCACAACAAACTACCCCAGTCAGACTGTCAGGCAGGAAGTCTGTTACTATCAGTAAAGGGGAAAAGTGTGAGGTGACCGGGGTGTATCGAGTGAAAGATTGTGGCATGAACAGGACGATGATTATTGATGAGCCCTTGATGCATCCTATTCCCGGCGGTTTAGTTGTAGAGTGTAAATTGACACAAGCAGAGCTCAGTGCTCGGAATAAAGTCAAGATAGTCATCCGAAATGTTTCAGATCACAATGTGACCTTACAGCCAAAGGGGGTGGTTGCTGAGTGTTCAGTGGTAGACTGGATTAAGTCTGTGCCTCTTTTTGATGATACTGGCACTTCACAAGTCACCATATCCCTGATGGCAAACCTTTTGGCTAAGTCTAATGATCCTGTGACTCTGGACTTCGGTGACTCTCCTATTTCTGGGGAGTTCAAAGCTCACATAATTGAAAGAATAAACCGGGAAGTGTCAAGTGCGTTTGCCAGACATGATCTTGATGTGGGACATGTGTCAGGTGTAGCACATCGGATAGAGCTGATTGACCACAACCCTTTTAAAGAGCGTACCCATCGAGTCTCACCAGCTGACTTTGAAAATTTGAAGAAACATCTATTAGATTTGCTTGCTAGTGAGATCATTGAGGAATCTAACAGTCCATATGCTTCCCCAGTTGTACTGGTGAGGAAGAAAAATGGAGATTTAAGAATGGTAGTAGATTATCGTAAACTTAATTAACCCCTTACTAGTAACCCCCCTTTTTTGGCATGGAGACCGAAATTACATACCCAAAATAAAAAGGTTTCTGCTCATGATTCTTTCTGACTAGATACATAATCAACATTTGTTCACAAAGCTGACACTTTAAGGTTTACTGTTCAGGAATCAGAATCACTCAGACTGTTATGATAATAGAGATATATAAGCTCAAACATAAAAACAAAAATAAAAATATAAAAAACATATGTTTTAAATGTATTTAAAAAAATGTTGATGTAGGAAATGAGTTTGAAAACACAGTGTAGCTAAGGCCACAAGTCTTCCAAACCTTCATAAAAAATTTCATAATTGAATCTGTAAAACGGTGAATTTTATGAAATATTTTCTAAGGCCATGTCATGTGTGTTTTTAGAGAAGGCTAATCAGATTGATTTATGGCCCTTGTCATCTCTGTGAGATCTCACATGTAAACTCTCCTATGTATTTTGTGTTTGTTTGGCTGTGAAAACTGCCCGATTAATCCCTATCTGTTATTCCATTGTTCTCACCAAACGAGTCTTTCACACCTCCGCCAGGTATGACACATTATCCGCATTATTCTTTTATCATTATTCTTTTGTTTTTATTCCACCTTTATTAGCCTTGATTGTGGTTTTTCAGGCTTTACAAAGACACAAAGCAGCGATCTCACTTCAGTCTCTGTTTGCATTTAGCCCTTATTTATCAAAAGTCTTACTATAAAAATACAACAAAACATTTTCTTACGACCTTAGGTGAATTATTGAGACAAAAATGCATTATGAAGAAGAAAAGCACCTGCTATAAGTAGCATTGGTGCTAACGTTAGCATCAAGCTACATCTGACAATTTATGAAATTATTAGTACACTTTTACTAAAAACTCACTTTAAACCCCGATCGAGTGTTTATAATAACTTCCTTTAGCGATCAGGGGTGGAATTTGGTCGTTTACTGTTGTAAAAATATGTTATTTGTAGCCTTTTTCATCGCTGCACAAGTTAGCATTTCCGATGTACATTTTCGATTTTTTTTATAAAAACGCCCCAGATCTCAAGAAATTCTCATACCAAGCTTTACTATCGTAATCGCGGGTTTATTATTCGGATATTTTGTGTGTACAGAGGTGTTTCAGTGTTGTTTTGGCCAGATAACTACCAGGAAGTGTGCAGGAAGCATGTGACACGATGGGGCGGTGTCCAGATATTACACTCTCAGATTGACTTTTGGGAAGACCCAATCAGAGTCTGAGTCACACACCGCACGAGCTGCCGGCACAGCAAACACATACACAGATCGCTGGGAGAGGCTGTTTATCATCAGATCGCGTAAATCCGTGGAAAATGAATAGAAATGACGATTCTGTCTGAAGAAATATGAAGTAAACATCAGTAAATATATCCATATATCTCCGCAGATATGCATCTTTGGTCTATAAATCCTTATTGACGCTGTTCAGTGAGTCTATGTGAACACAAATAAACCGCTTTTGACGTGACTCAATATGAGTGAGTGGTGAATTTCTATTCAAAATGTGGCATAATACGGATTTATTATTTTGCACTCCTGACATAAATCACTAAATATCTGTCACTGCAACAATGTTTTATCAAAATATTGGTCAAATATCGAAGCTAGAGTCTTTAAACTTTCAATTGATGCATAGTTGGTCCAGATGAAGTAAGACAGTGATGTTTAATGTGCTGTGAAAGTGAAACAATAATGAACTGGGGCCGTCAGCGATGCTTGCACGTAAAGGGGTTAACTGACTAAAAGAGACGCATATCCTCTCCCAAGGATTGAGGAGACGTTCACTTTGTTGTCAGGATCTAAATGGTTTTCGGTCCTAGATTTAAAAAGTGGATACTATCAGTTGGAGGTAGAAGAAAGTGACCGTCCCAAAACAGCATTCACTACGCCATTTGGAAACTGGCAATTCTGACGTTTACCACAAGGACTGACAAATTCTCCTGCAACCTTTCAAAGAACCATGGAGAAAGTCATGGCAGGTTTGAATTTGTAGGAAGTCATCGTTTTCCTTGATGACTTAATAATTTTTTCAGACACACTTGAAAAGCATAAGGATCGGCTCATGAAGGTTCTCCAACGGATTTCTGCTTTTGGACTGAAATTGGCACCTTCCAAGTGTAGATTTTTTCAAACTTCCATCAAGTATCTGGGGCATGTTATTTCTGCCCAAGGTATACATCCTGATCCAGACAAGATTTCTGCCATAAAGGAATGGCCCATTCCAAAAACTGTAAGGGATCTGAGGGGATTCCTAGGTTTGCCGGATACTACAGGCGCTTTGTTGAGGACTATTCCCAGATAGTTAAGCCTCTGAATGGGCTACTCCAAGGCGAATTTTCCACTAGACGGTTGTCACCATCTTATCGTGTTAAGGGTAAAGCACAGTCTCTAGCTGCGAAGTGGGATGATGAGTGTCATGCTGCATTCAACACTATCATTCAGAAGCTTAGTTACATGTAACAGCGTTACGTAATTTAATTACAAAATTATTGTAACTGTAATTAGTTACAGTTACTATGAAAAAATAAGTAATTAAATTACAGTTACTTATGAAATTTTCTAACGATTACAAAGGGGATTACATTTGAATATTTACACACATCCACATACAGTGTTGGAAATCAGGCGCGGACTGGACACCTGGAGAACCAGGACAATTCCCGGTGGCCTGGCAGATGATTTGGCCCTCTATTTTAATATTGTTATTGTATAATTGTATGCCGAATGTACTAAAGTGATCATTTGCGAATCCGCCATTTGATAATTAAATCTCTAATAAATCATGAATTAGTCATGACTCGCGCGCTCTCCGTGCCTCCGCCAGGATCAGACTCAGAGTAATCAATGCGAGAGAGAGAGAGAATAGAGTGGACTGTGGAAGCGCACAGCTGGAGCAGAGAAACAGAACTACTGTTCAGGGTTTCAGGTCAGTTTCATCTGTAAAGATGCTTTGTTTTTTTATTTAATCAAGCAGTAGCACGTTGCTCATCAGTCATCACTCAAAAATACTATATAAAGGACATCATTATTATCTGTTGTGATGTTACAGTAGTAATTTAGCTGAAAAAAAAAATCAGATTTTTTTTATAGGTTTAGGGGCAGCTACGACAGACAACACAACCCTTAAAAAAAAATTACATTTTAATATTTAACTATAAATCCAGAGAAAATTGTTAATATTGTTTAACTGTGGTAACCAAAAATTTACAAATTATTTTACAAATGTATTTATTTAAAAATAAATACAAATCTATTTGCAAAAAAAAAAAAGGTTATTTTACTTTTTATTTTATATAGGCTAATAAAAGCATGGTTAATTTTTTAGGGGAAAAACATGACTCATGTACAGTATTAGGATTTTTTTTTATAAAGATATTGTAGTATTGTAGAGTATTGCACTGTAAAGTATAGTTTTGTTCAATCTTGAGTATTAAAGTCATGAGAGAGATGGATAACAGGGCAAAATAAAGAGACTGGAGAGAAAAATGGAAGTTAAGGTGCAGTTCAGGAGATAACTTTTAATTATTTTGGATGTCCCCAAATTAAAGATTTAAATCTTTTTTTATGTCAGGTCCATACAAAAAATAGTTTTGTCCATGAATTTGTTTGTATGAGTTTGAATTTTCCAGTCTGAATTTTTTTTCCCAGTCTGCCCCTCCTGTAAATTAATGGCAAAGACATGGTTTCATTTACTACACATAGGCCTACTAAAGCTCACAGTGTTTTCAACCTCTGCCGTCTCAATACACGGGCACATAAACATAATTTCTAGAACTGCTTTATGTCACTTCATGTGCATTTTACTTATTTTGAGAAAACTATAATCATATACAAAGAGACAGCAGTTTAAAAAAACACCAATGTTTCAGGAGTTTATAACACAGCTTATTAGATAACTGTATTTAAGTTGATGTGTATGCTTTCATTTATTCTTCTTTAATTTTCACAAATTTAGAAAAGTAATCAAAAAGTACTAAAAGTAATTAGTTACATTACTTTAATAAAGTAATTGAAAAAGTTACACTACTATTACATTTTAAACAGGATAACTTGTAATCTGTAACCTATTCACCTTATTTTCCATGGCAACAACGGTGCCGCCATTGCGTTCGTTTTGTCATCTTACTTCCGGCTGAGGGACCGGATGTGACGTACCTAAGCTAGTGGCTGGCTAGATAACAGAACGCAGAACGAACAGAAGTATGATATATGCTCAGTTAGGGGCTGAATAACCATTGTATTAAAAAAAAAATCAATTGCACCAACGATGTAGCGAACACATTGTGACGCGGTCAGAGTGTTGTGTTGCACTTTACAATTTACACCCACCACCTAAAGAAGAGAAGCACCTGAGGAAATGGATGACTGCGATAAATTTGAAGCGCCCACCCAAGCGCTCTTATGTGTGTTCGTACCATTTCATGGACGGGAAGGCGACTGACGAACACTTTTACCCCGAGAAATGGCTCGACTACGATGTTCCGTTAAAGAGGACACGCCGGGGGATGAAAAGGTTGTCAGATTCGGGTAAGCTAACCTTAACTAGCTATGTGTTTGCTCGCCTAACGTTAGATGTATGAAGTCCGTTCTATGAATACATTTAAGATCAGTAACAGGCAGTTAACGAAGTACAACGAATTTTCCATGATTACCATTGTCCACCTATTTATTTAATATTTACGGTAGTACAAGATATTATAGTACATTACAATAGCTCACATTATTTCTGCTACAGAGATTGCAGGTGATAGCAGGCCAGCTAGCTTCTTTTCTCATTCAGATACTGACCTACGTTTGAACACTACAGTTAACAGTGTGTATACTGTTTTGTGTCTAATGCATCTCTCTCTCTCTCTCTCTCACACACACACACACACACAGTTCTCAGTTCGGGTCACATTATATATTAATTCTCATGATATATTGTAAGTACTAATGTAAAAATGTTTAATTATTTACACAAATGTATCGATGACCGCCAGTGATGCAGTGGACAACTGTGAGGGTGATCAGATCCACAGAACCTTTACACCTGACATTACCTGCTGTAAATAGTTTTTATTTATTTATCTTAATTTGATCTTTTTTTTCATCTTTAATCTCTGATTTGAAGGAATAAGTCATGTCAAGTTTGCAAGTTAATTCCATCTTGGTTTATTACATATGGAAATTAAATGTTGAAATTTTATAGGATGGTCAGTAGAAGGTGTCTCTTGCTTCCTGAAAACAACAAACACTGATAAACACATCACAAATGATTTTATACAACTTATATTAAATTATCCATGTTCTAAAAAACAAATCACAGCCTGTCTCTTTTTTAACACAACTGATTTAAAACAACTTATTTCATATAGTTAGTCTTCACCCACATCCTCTACATCTCATCCCAATTACCTAATATCCTATCCTTAACCTAATTATTCTCATTCCTGTTTATTTACAAAGCTGCAAGTATCTTGTTGAAAGCAGCAGGTCGCCTGTCTGAAACTCATCTGACACGAGGAAGCATACACTTAAAATAAAAGGTTTGTAGTCTAGCTACAGTCTTGGCTCAGAATTGCTCATTGTGTGGCACATGTAACTTGCTGTGATGGAACCCAGATGAGCAGCTTACAGATCCTCTCAGCCCTGTACAGAACATGGCAAACCTAAAATACATTTCAAAGCTTTCACAGTTTTCTTATTTCAGAATCATTTATTATTATTACACTTGAAGTTTACCTACATTATTCATTGATTAGACTTAATGTTCACCTACCAAATCTTACCTTTTGCATATACACTGTGCAGAATTAAGAGGCAAGTTGATTTTCTGATCATATTTTTTGGTAAAATTTACCAATTCCAAACCAAACCAATCTTAACTATTAGTTTTGCATTTAATCTTTTATAAGTGATATATAATCTTTTTTTTGGCTTGTTTTATCTGTAAAATAAAATCTGCCTAATAATTATACAATTAGTATGTATAATTATATACAATTTATAATTATATAAACGTTCACTTACCTTACTCCACTGTACAATTAAGTTATTAGACAAAATACTTAGTCTGATGATGGTCATCAAACACGTTATTATACTTTTAAACATTTATAACTTCGTGTATATTAACATCACACTCACACACACACACAAAACTAACCAGCACCATGCTGAGAGGTTAGACGGCTCGACTGGCTGGTTGCACGTTCAATTTTAAAAAGACGAAAAACCCTCGCTGTGTAACAGTACACGACCCACTCTCTCACTATGTAAATACTGGTAAGCCTCGGTACATTTTTTTTTTAATCATTTTTCCTTGCTGCTCCATCAACTCCTCCTGACAGGGCAGTTAAATATATAGGTTAACTCTGGCCACTTCTTCATATCCTCTAACATTACCCACGTTAACAGCGATGATGGATGGGACAATTTGAGACCATTTGATCGTCGTAAGACGTTTTCATCGTGCTTCCAATTTATAACATAACGTTCTTTGTCATTTCGCCACAGTTATAGCTAGCTATAAACAATCTTACAACTACTAAACTAGTAACCGGACGTGCCGTATAGGTTTAGCGGAAGTCGGATGACAAAATGCGGAAATGCGAAGTATTAAAAGTGGGCGGGGCGGAATAAGGTGAATTACATTGAGAAGGGTCTGGCTGCAGACTTGCACTTGCACTCTCAGGCTTGCATTCTCAGGCTTGCACTGTCAGACACTTGCACTTCCGCTAGTGACGTCACTTGCAGTCTTTATTATTAATTTTATAGATTTTTTTTACGTTTTGTTTGAATTTCCCAACATTTTATAACAGTAGCCAGGTGGTGAAGACAATTAAAAAATAAACTAAATTACAATGTCACTTGCAATCGCTACTTTCACTCTCTGCTACCTGCGACACTTGCAATCAACACAAATCGTGCATGTTGACAATGGAGACAAGAAGCTGTGGTGGTGAATAAATGCAACGCGCAAAGTTTCGCGTTTAGCATTTTTCCATATAGAATAAACTGTCTACAACTCGTTTATATCACTGTCTTTAAAGATCAAAAAAGCTACATTATGTGTTTTATTTATAACGATTTTCTAAAGGAGGAAAACGTTTAATGTACAATTTAACGCACTGCGTTCTGTACTCGTCTGTTTGCCTGTACGGAGCTGACCCTTTTAAAATCACTTAATGCATTTCATAATGCACGTTCATATTTGCTGGTCTGTATATACGTTGAGTCATGTAAAGACATATAGGCTATGCCTACTGAATTGTCTTTATCATCTTAGTCTGTTATTAGGCCACATTAAGCGTTCACATTGTGTTCATAGCCATCTGCTTGCCTTATTGTACATTAAATAATAACTATATATCGAATTTGGTCTTTTAATTGAACTTAACGTATCCTAATACATTATGCCATATTAAGTGTTTGTTTTTTTAACGAAAGACTTTGTGTATAGTAGTAGGCCTACTAATTTAGTTTTAATCATTTAATCACCACCACATCATCTTGTCTCCATTGGCAACATGCACGATTTGTGTTGATTGCAAGTGACGTCACAGGTAGCGGAGAGTTCAAGTAGCGATTGCAAGTGACATTGTAATTTAGTTCCTTTTTTCTTGTCTTCACCACCTGGCTACTGTTGTAAAATGTTGAGAGATTCAAACAAAAACTTATGAATAAATTGAAAAAAAATAATAATAATAAAGACTGCAAGTGACGTCGCTAGCGGAAGCACAAGTGTCTGAGAGTGCAAGTCTGAGAATGCAAGTGCAAGTCTGCAGCCAGACCCTCTTGATTACATTTCCAAAGTAACCTTCCCAATTCAGTGTTATCCCAAATGCCGCTGTGGAGATGTTACATTGTGATGAAGATGTAGTTCTTGATGATTTGATAGATCCTGAAGACTTGCCTGGACAGACTGCTCTACCTAGTATGACTCCGGCTGATTGGTACAAGCTACAAAGAGAGGATGTAGCATTGGTAGGGTAATGAGTCTTATAGAGTCTGGACTAACTTTAACTCATGCAAATAGACTCAAAGAGTCGAAGGAAGTAAGTATAATGCTGAGGGAAAGACCCAGATTAAGTATTCTAGATGGTGTGCTTTACCATGTGGTATCGGATCAGTATGGACAAAAATATGGGCAGTTGGTAGTTCCTTCTAGTTTTTGAGACTGAGCTCTTGAAGGAGTTCATGATGAAACTGGGCATATGGGTTATGAAAGAACCTTGGAGCTTGCAAGAGCCAGATTTTATTGGCCTAAAATGGCAGAATATGTGGAGCGAAAGTGCAGAACTTGCGAGCGATGTATAAGGCACGTGTTCAAAGGGCTGCAGAGCTAGTGAATATCAAAGCTTATTCTCCCTTGGAGCTAGTTTGCATTGATTATCTTTCATTAGAGCTAGACTCAAGTGACACCCGTAACATCTTAGTCATCACTGACTATTTCACAAAGTACTCCTGGGCATTTCCTACAAAGGACCAAACGGCCAAGACTGTGGCTTCAGTGTTGTGGGAGAACTTGATTTGCCATTTTGGTTTCCCAAAAAGAATACACAGTGATCAGGGGGCCAATTTTGAATCTGAGCTCGTGAAGGAGTTGTGTACAATAGCTGGGGTAAAATCACGCACTACACCTTATCACCCACGGGGAAACTCAGGAGAAAGGTTTAACCCAACCCTTCTTGATCTACTGGGAACCCTGAGTGATAAGAAAAAGGAACATTGGAGAAAATATGTCCGTCCCTTAGTGCACGCATATAATTGTACTAGGAATGACGCGACTGGTGAGTCTCCTTTTCTTTTAATGTTCGGACGCCAACCTAGTCTTCCAATTGACCTTTTTTTTGGGATTAATCCGAAGGGGTATAATTCCAAAACTCACACTCATTATGTCAAAGAGCTGAAGCGAAGACTGAGGTATGCATACCAACTGGCCATTCAAAACACTGAAAAGAAGCAATTGATGAAGAAAGCCAGATGGGATAAGAAAGTTACAGCTGCTTTGGTTGATGTTGGCGACCGTGTCTTGGTAAAGAACGTCAACATTAGAAAAAAAACACAAGATCGCAGATCGCCGGGAATCCACTGTATATGTGGTGACAAAGCAGCCAAATACAGAGATCCCTGTTTACGTCGTTCAGCCTGAGAATGGTGATGGCCCTGAGCGTGTCCTACACAGAGATCTTTTGCTCCCATGTGGATTTCTTCCAGCGAGTCTATCTGAGGATGATGAAGTTTCCACAGTTGCAGAGACATGCCCACGCAGAGTGCGTAACAGCCACTTGGAAGAAGAATGTTGTGGTGAAATTGTGGAAGCTGAAAGTCCACATATGGCTCTGAATCCTCATGCCCCCGAGTTTCAGCTGGGGACAGCATTGCAAGATGTCACTGATTCTTCCTTGAGCCACAGTGTGTCAGATGATCATGAGATGGAAATGAACACAGGTGACCTGCTAGGAGATGAATTTGTTGAGCGTGAGATCCAAGAGGGTTCCGAGACTGAAGTATCGGAAGATGTTTCATCTTTAGTGGAGGAAGTTGCTGATGAGTCAGTGCAACATGAGTTGAGTGCTGAGGAGAGACATGATTCTATTTTGAGGTTGAGAAGGTCCCAAAGAGAAAAGAGACCCCCAAGTAAATTGAAGAATTATGTTGGTTTGGAAAGCGCAATGTGTGCGGCAAAGTGTAAATGTAGAATCACAACCCAACTATTTCAGTCAAGTACTTGAAATGATGCAACAGCAGATGAGGGTGAAACAAACTCAGGGTGAACTGTTGTTTAGCCTTAAGGGTCAGACAATTAAGTATCTGATGAGGACATCAGAGTTTTGAGCAGGGGAGGATGTAACCCACTCATAATTGAGTTGATAGATTGATGAATATTTGTCAATATTTCTGAGAGAATTTATTTTTTATGTATGTATTTTTATTTTTCTTGTTTAATGCATAACATGTTCAGGCATGTAAAGTATAATTTTTGTATAATTGTATTTAATTTTGTTGCGAAACAGAATTAATTATTTAACATAGTGTGTCGATGTTGGCTGACGTCACTTGCATGCCAGCTTGTGGTGAGAGATGCGAGCCGCATTTCAGCTGCTTCTTAATCTTTTACATCCTCACCATTTCTTCTTTAAATGAATGCCTGAACTGTTTTGTTGCATTAGGTAAGTCATAATCTTTCTTATTTTCCGCATTTATACATAAATTAGTTTGTTAAATGTAAGATGATGTGGATGATTAATTCTGTTCTTAAAGCGAACAAAATGCACAAAAAGGACAAATGTAAATTGTTTTGTTATATTATTAGAAGTGTTAAACATGTTTATACAATTGTTTTTGGGGAAACAATGTTGTAAGTGTAAGTTACCACTGTTATTTTAAGTTGATTAAGTTTTGGCTGATGTCACTTGCATGCCAGCTTGTGGTGAGAGATGCGAGCCGCATTTCGGCTGCTGCTTAATCTTTTACATCCTTGCCATTTCTTCTTTAAATGAATGCCTGAACTGTTTTGTTGCATTAGTGATCATTGGATGCCGGGTGTGCTTGATGAGATCACACTGATTCATCACGTCTTGGTCGTTTCTGATTTGCGCCAGAAAGGGAGAAACGAGCTGGAGGATTTCACTACGGATGGATTGTGCAATCAGAGGATTCGTTCGAAAAGGAAGGAAAAGTTTTCTTCATCGTTCATTCCAGCAAGGATTCTGTAGGCACTCATACACACACATTGAACTCAGCTAAAACATTTCCTACTTCATTCAGGACTTCGGTATTCATCTACATTTTTTTTTTCATAGTATTATTATTATTATCTGTATTTAATTTTTTTTCTTCTTCTTCAACTTATTTGTTGACTGACAGCTTACTGCAACTTACTGTTCAGTGACCGAATTGTGATCAACTAAAGATTTTGTTTTGTTTTAGAAAAGGTTTTCAAGCATACTGCAGTGCAGTATAATAAGGAAAAGAGAAAGTTATTGAATACAAGAAAGAGTGCAAACTGACTTCTGTGTATGTGCCTTATTCAAGCAGTTAGTGACTAAATTGAGATCTGAATTGAATGCAAGTGCAGACACATTTTATAAACACATTTTTTTATTATTCTGTGTTAATTGTGAGATCCCGAACCCGAGACTCCAAATTACTGTAATAGGAATTTATACATATTTGGTGAGCTCAGACCCAGTAGATATTTTTCCTCCTTTTCATTGATATAAATCTGATGTGCGGGTTACACTAGGTTTGTAGTCAGACCTGCAAACTTGTAGTTTTCTTGGTTAATTGGGTCATTTAACCTTACGTGAATCGCATGGTTTCACGGCATAAACAGCTAACGTAAAAGTCCGAAAGATGCACGATTTTGAGCCGAATCTGCCCGAGCAGACGGATATTAGTACATCTCATCATCACACAGGCAACCACTAAATCAGTGTTATGATCTGGTTTTTAGTCTGAACATCAAGTAAATGCCTCGCACGTTTGGAGATATGCGCGCGCAGTCAACGGAGGCTGGCACTGCAGTGCCAGGCGAACAAGGCGAACAAGTCATTCATGATGTGGGTAAGAAGTTAAATGTGATTGTTTACTAGGGTTGGGTACCAAACTCTGTACTTTTAGGGGCACCGACCGAATTACGTCGTTACTACCGAGTACTGGTTCACCATAAATCAATCGGTACCACATTTGGCGCCGTGACAATCATGTATTTCCGTCTCACACAAGGACATAAACGCATGTCCGTCATCTCCAGAGCAGCTCTGAAAGTTAAGTCACTTCATCAGCATTTTACCGTTTCATTTGAGAAAAACTACCATCATGTCATTCACACACACACAGAGAAACTCAGTGGTTTAAAAAAGTTCGGTTTAACTTGGGAAATATATCATTTTTGTACAGTAGAGTTTAGAGACCTCTCAATGTAATAATAATACTAACATGTAATAATGTAATAATTATAAACTATCAACACTTTACTTTTTAAGTAATATCACAAATTTTCTTCCATGTTTTAATTTTAACAGTATAAAGTTGTGCAGCTTTGTTTGACAAAAAAGTTTCATTAAGTATAAATTAATATTATCTTCATTTGATTACCAGAAAATACACAACACAGAATTTGTGGGAAATCTTTTTATAGAAATTTAATTAAAAAGAAAAAAATTAATATGGTTGTTTTTATGAATTCAGTTAAGTAGCTATAGCCTATATTTACTGGTGAATATTATATTGAACAAACATCACAGACAACGGCAGACCAGGGCAGCTCTAGCATAATGTCAATAACACTTCTATAAATAACTTACAGTTTCTTTACAGTTATTGATGTATCTCTTAAGTACTGAAAAAAAGGTACTGTTGGGTACCAGTACCAATTAAAATGTGAACGGTACCCAACCCTACTGTTTACACAATAGCTGATGCGAGAGTAAGTGTAACATAAAGCAATCTGGCAACCGTGTTAATCTCTTGTTGCATGGCGTGCATTTCTAACAACATAGGGCTATTTAGATAAACAAGCTGGCGAGCGTGTGGTTTTTTTATGCTAATACACCAACTGCAAATAGTCATTTGCATATTAAAATCACACTTTTTTTCCCTGAGATTAATAATTAATAATTGAGATCAATAATTAAATAATCTTTTAATATTTAAAATATGTAATATTTCTTCTGCATTGCAATAACATCAATGATTCTGATATTTTCATAAATAAACTCTTCTTTCATTTGTGTTGCTTCTTTAGAAGACCATCAGATCAACTGGGAGGAGGAGTTCGTGGAGTAGGTAAGCTCTTTAGTAGGTGGCATTTAGGTAAATGTTTCAGAGGTTTGTTGTTATCTGTCATTTAGAGTAAATAAGGTAACTAAAGTCAGTTATTGAGAGTCGGGGAAAAAAGGAATAAAAAAATAACTAAATTATCATCCTTTTCTAATTTTTTATGACAGATGGGATGGCTTTGTAAATTATGCAGTGCTGTTGTACCAGCAAAGACTGATATTCTGAAACATTATAGACTGCATCATGGGACCTTTGGACATAGCCATGCCTTGCCTTGTATACATATGGACTGCCCATGCTCTTTTAAAAATTGGAGTAGCTTCCGCTGTCACTTATCACGACAACATCCAGCTGTTGACTCACTTAACTCACCTCAAGTAACTCTTTTCTTTACCTGCCTATTATGTAAAAAATCTGGATTCCCTAGCGAAAAGGAGTTTTTTGAATACATCGGTCATCATCTGAAGAATAATGAGATTGTAGAGCGTTTTTGCAGGGACCGATCACCAAACAAATGTGTATGGGACTTTTGGGACACACAAACACAGGAAGCATACGCCACATACTTCACAAGATTTCAAACCAGGCATTATTTGTGAAAGGCAGTTAACTGAACAGGAGGAATCACTTGTTTTTGAAGCCTCTGAAGAGGATGATGATCACAATGATGCCAGTTATCAAGTCTCTCGCTCACATGCTCACTATGAAGAGGATGATGGAAGCAATGTGGTTGTAGAGTACACAGCATCCCTCCTTTTGAAATTAGAAAGTGTTCATAATGTTTCAATTCGGCGCATTGATGAACTTCTAGATGATCTTCACTTCATAGCAAGTTCTGCATCCATAACTGCAATAAGAGATATTGTTGTTTCACACTTTAAAAAAAAAAAAATTGTTCTATTGCTGACACTGACACGTTTGTAACATCTCTAGTGGATGAATTGTGCAAATAAATCCACTCTAAGCACAGCACTTAGTGCTGGAGTTCCTCTTTCATCATCATTTAGAAGGCGACAGTATTATAAAGAAATATTTGCAGTTGTTGAGCCCGTTGAATACATCCTTGAACCAAATGAAAAGAGAAGTTTCCAGTACATTCCAATTCTCCAGTCCTTAGTTCAGATTTTGGGTAAAGAAAATCTTCGAGAAAAAGTTCTGAGTAAAGAACAGGACCAGTTGTCATTTATTCAATATGGATCATATCGTGATGGTACAGTCTATAAAGAGAATCCCTTTTATTCTGAAGAGCTAAGAATTGCACTTGTGCTGTATGTAGATGACTTTGAAATCTGTAACCCACTGGGAACATGAAGAAAAAAGCATAAAATCACAGCTATATACTGGGACTTTGGCAACATCCCTCATTCATCGCGATCCACTCTTAACTCCATATACTTGGCCCTTTTACGCCAAGCAGTTGACATCAAAAGATTTGGCTAAGCTGAAGTGCTTGCTCCTTTGTTAAAAGACATTGCTATTTTGAAGAGTGACGGTGTCTACATTTCAAGTGTTGGACAACATGTTAAAGGCTCTGTGTTTTCTGTAGTCGCTGATAATCTTGGGACACATTCAATTTGTGGACTTGTGGAAAATTTTTGTGGACCATTCATTTGTAGATTTTGTCTTGGAGAGCGATCAGAATTACAAAGAAAGGAGGTGAGGTCAGGTGCATTTCCTGCTCGGACTAAAGAGAATCATGCCACTCATTTATTGACTGTTAAAGAAAATCCTGCTTTGACACACTGTTACGGTGTAAAAAATGCTTGCCCACTTACTGAAAATCTGAGCCATTTCCACTGTGTGACTGGCTATCCACCCGATATATTGCACAACACTTTTGAAGGCATCGTTCCCTTGGAATTGGGTCTGTGCTTCAGTGTTTTTATCTCAAAGAAATATTTCACTTTAAATGAACTTAACAGTGCCATCACACAATTTCCGTATAAATGGGCTGACAAAACTGATTGTCCTCAGCCATTGCCTACAACCTTTTCCTCAAAAAAGAAGATTGGAGGAAATGCACATGAAAATTGGGCCCTCATACGACTGCTGCCATTCATTATTGGACACAGAATACCTTTGAATGATCCAGCCTGGCTTCTACTCATGTCTTTAAAAGACACTATTGAACTTGTCGTTGCCCCAGTCCTCAACAAAGAAAGTGTTGCTTATCTTGACTCAAAAATTTCTGAACACCGACACAGATTCCAAGAAGTATTTCCTAATGAAGGGTTAATCCCAAAGCACCACTTCTTAGAACACTATCCTGCATTAATAAATGCTTTTGGACCTGTGATTGCTTTCTGGACAATGAGGTTTGAAGCGAAACACAGCCAATTTAAGCAGATTGTGAGACATATTGGCAACTTCAAGAACATTCTCCTTTCTCTGGCCACAAAGCATCCGCTTTTATAAGTCACCACCTGCATTCCACAACAGCTGTGCCTGCTCTGAGTGTTGTAAGAGTCACATCAGTGCCATTAGATGTCCTGCATATAAATGTTCAGGAATCAATCAAGCATCTGTTTCCTTGTCAGTCTCAAGTACAGCTGGCTGATACAGTCACCTTCCATGGAACAAGGTACTCAAAAGGCATGATCGTGGCCTATGGTTGTACTGCTGGTCTTCCTGATTTTTCAGAGATTCTTCAAATTGCCCTTTTTGAGGAAAAGGTGCATTTTATTGTGAAAACACTCATGCCCTGGTATAATGAGTACTATCGTGGATTTCATCTTGAAAAGACCGATCACATAACTCTTGTTGAACAACAAAACCTTAATGATGTTTGTCCCCTGTCAGCCTATATTGTTGCAGGAAAGCTCATGGTGACATTAAAGCACCACATCTGTCTCCAGTGTTGAGTATGACTTTGTATAACATATTTGTTTCTTAGTCTTTCGAGACATGGAACCAACAGTCAGATTCCGGGTCCTCATTGATCACGAGATCAAAAAACTTACACTCAACAGTGGCATACCCTCAACTGTGGATGAATTGGTTGCAGCCATCAAAGAACAATTTGCCATCACCACAGAAATCAGTCTTCAGTACAAAGATGAAGAGTTTGATGACTTTTTCACCCAAACGACCACAAAGGAACTCAAAGATAAAGACACACTGAAAGTAGTGTATGTACCGCTAAACATAGCACTGAGCCTTGTTCCCCAGGAAAGCACCCCTGATACCTCCAGTGTGTACTCTTTATCCGAGTCTGTGACACACTCTGACGGCTCAGATGATACTGTGATTCTGTCTCCTTCACCCTCTGAAAGGCAAAATCCATGGCCTGCTGTATTTCCCATTCCAACTTTCTCACACAACACTGAGCTGGCTTTGAGTCAAGGTAATGAGATTTATTTAAGCGATGGTACCCTACTGACATCACCCAGTGTCAAAGCGTATCTTGAGCGCCTGGCAGAGGCCATGTTTTGCTACACAGCGTACCCAAATGATGCCCAGAGGTGTGCAGTAGCACAGGCACTAATAGAAAAGCATCCCTGTTTGAAGGAGCCTGGCTCTTTTAATGGAATATATGGGAGGCAACAAAGGCTGAAATGCAAATGTGGGAACTATCGTACCAAACGTAAAGCATTGGGAAGCCCTGAACTCCTGATAAACTCAATGAAATACAAGATGGGAGATGACAGAAAACCTGCTAAAAACATCAAGAAACCAAAGAGGGCAGAAGTAAATTACCTGCCTCAGCACCCTTCTGGTGAAACAGACAGCAGCCTTGAGAATGTGAGGCTTGACCAGATAATCAGATAATCTGTGTATAAATCAAGCTCCTCTGGCTCCTCCCAGTGTCCTATTGCCATTTGCAGAAACTCCATCGCTCCCGGTAAGAAACAACCAATCAGAGCTGCGGTCCGTAACTTTGTTTGTGTTCAAAATGTAAAAAAATGTATATAATAAGCGAGTACACCATGAATTCATTTTCCAAACCGTGTTTTTAGCTTGTCCTGAATCACTAGGGTGCACCTATAATAAGTGTTTATATTCGGACTATTTTAGATTTCTTCGGGGATACCGCGGCGGAGTAACCCAGTACCTTTGTGATTCTTCATAGACATAAACAGAGAGAAGTAGTTCCGGCTACGATGTTCTTCCGCAAGACGCAAGCAGTTCTGTTCATTAACCGCTAGAGCGTCAAAAGTTCCCTACCGCAGCTTTAACCACGCCAATGTGTTACCAGCTGAACCCCTCTCCCCTTTAAGGATTTAGGCCTTGGAGGTGACTTGTGTATGTGATGTAGTCTAGCAGGTTTGTTGTGTCAAGTAAGACTGTACTGAAAAGCCGCGTTTCCACCGAAATTACCCGGAACATTTGTACCAGGAACTCCCCACCCCCCCCAGACCTGTTGCTTTCTGCGTTTCCACCGCGGTGTAAAGTACCAGGAAGATTAGTCAAATAGACAGGTGACGTAGGTCTGCGCGCGTCTCTCAATACAAAGTACCGCTGATTAAAAAAAATAAAATAAAAAAAATAATAATAATTACGCCGATTTTGGACGTGCATCATCGGTAGTTAGTTCAGACTTTGTGCATTCGACTGGGGAGTGTGATGTCAGCGACGACGCGAATCCTGCATATTTCCTCTCTGTATATTTACAATAAAACGAAATAGGATATGAAATACCACTGCCTCCTTTCGTTTTCATTTAAACATAATAACAGCTGCAGAAATGTACTTAGTTCAGGGATATGTGTATATACAGCCATTACAATGAAATGAAATATTATATAAATTTGCCTTTTTTATTTTCATTTTAACATATAGATAAATTGAATACAGACCAAAGAAACCTGTTAGATTTACCCCGCAGCTGAATTATATGTTATGTTTAACCACTAAAGACACATCAGAGACAGCGGCACACATCAGAAGGTCTATCCCAGGAGAGGCTGCTTCTCTGTGGATACATGAGGACTGAGCTCCCGCTGATCGAGTGGAGCTCTCCGTCTCAGAGATCGGCCAAACACATTTTAAATAGGCGCTGTCTTTATAAATAAACCGCAGAGTTGAGTTTTAAAAAACTATATTCTCGCCTGAAATACTTATAAAAATACATTTCATGACACAATAACAGTAATATTTTGAAAATGTTGATTCGAATAAATGGTGTTTGAACTCAACCAATGCTGCATGAACTCAACCAATCAGCATGTTTAGCGATCAAGTCTCGCCCACGAAAGGTCCAGAACATTGAAAAAGTACAACCTCGCCAGCAGGGACTTTCTGAGGGGCATTTTTTTACCCTGAACATTATTTAGTTCCTGGTTCCTGCAGTGGAAACACACTGAGTACCAGGCCAACGTCCCTAGTTCCTGGGTAAAGTTCCTGCGGTGGAAACGCGGAAAAAGTTGTACTATGAAGCCAGTTCAACAGGCTAGGCTTTCTGTGCAGGAGCTGGCTCGACCAAACTTAAAACCTTCTGTGGACTTTTAATATGTGATTTTATTAAAGGCTTATGAATATCATTCCCTGTTGTCACTTATTGTTCTGTTTATGTCTCATACAGGGAATTCAGAGAGCAGTGTCTATGAGGACTTGAAAATGAGCAATATGCAGATATATGTCTGCCGTGAACCAGATGAAGGGGGCATCATCATTGAGGGAATCCCAGTGCTTACTGATCTTGGAAATCTGGCCAGGGCATGTTGCCTGCTTCTGGGGATGACATATGCTCTGAACCTGCAGTATCCACCACAACTCTGCAAAACATTTGAGGTGTTCCAAAGACTTTTTGTGGGACTTTACTTGACACACTGCGCCCAAAACCTTCCTCCTGATTCATGACACTAAAAAACAAACTTCTGAGTTAGTTGGTCAAATGCCAGCCTCGCACTCATAAATGGCCATGTCATTGTGTTTTTCAGAGTTTTTCAGAAGATTGTTCTGAATTTTTAATTGTTAATTGGATGCAGTTCAGAAGTTCTGTTAAATGAACCATTTTATGGACAAATGTTTTAATCCATACTAAGAATTGCTGTGCACTTATAGATTGAAACTGAAGTCAGTTATTTTGTGTCAGATGCCGTGATCCGGTTTACCTGTGTTTTGTTTTAATGTCCTTGTAAGGGTATATGTAAGATTGTATTTTTTTCATTTTTATGTTTTCTTTGCTTCACCACTCTTGCTCGGTGGGCAGTTTAACTGAGAGAAATGTGGTAGTCAAGCACAGATTTTTTCAGTTCCTGGGTAAGCCTCCGGCTGCTGGGTACTTGAGCACTTGACTCTGTTATGTGAAATGCTGAGATCAGAGGCCCTTTAATTTATTTTCATTGTCAAGTGTTTTAGTAGAATATGGCACAGATTGTACTTAAAACGTGTTCTTGTATTAGTTTATGTTTTAATACATTTGAAAAGGGACTGTACTGTGCACTAAAGTCAGTCCTTTTATGTAAATCGCTCAGGTCAAGAGTCACTGTATTTTAATGTCAGTGTTAAGAGTACACAGATTGCACTTTGAAGGTGTTACATGCTACACTTAAAGATGAGGTCAGAAGTTTCTGTAACTTTTAATGTTAAAATGTTTACATTACCATTATTGTGTTACATTAAAATCGATTACAGAAAATTAGTTCACCCAATTGTTTGTAATATACGTTGGAATTGGAAACGAATACCTCTCTTTCCTTACTTATTAAAGTTATGGCAATGCTAACTAATTATTTATAATTTTTCTAAATTAATGAGAGTAAATCAATTAATTAAAATCAAAAAGTTTATTTTTTTATTTTAAATGTTACTTATTTTAACTAAGTATGATTTGGTTAATATGCTGCTCTTTGTCACAATGTTTAAACTCAAATGTTTTGCTTAATCTTGTAGACTCTAATTGATTTTTTTGCATACAGAAAAATTCATAATGCTGATTTTTGCCAACTCAAAATACCAAGTTCACTAAACTTACAAAAAGTAGTTGGAAAATGTTGCCTTAATTTTTTTTTAGTTGAATTTAAGTACCAGTTTTTATAGTGCATATGAAATCAATTTATCCGGAGTTTTTCTGTCCTCAGGTTTTAAGATAGACAGTCCTTTTAATAACTGATCCATACTCTCAAGATCACATCTTTGTGCCCGAAAAGTTCAGCATAAAAGTCCAATGCAATTTTCCTCATTTCAATAGGATTTGAGGTTAATGTGCCATTGAATGTGGCAAGCTTTTAGTATTAAAATCAATAGTCACTATATTATAACAGTCCCAGCTTCTTTGCACTAGTTCAGCTATATAAAAAAAGGGTAATCTTGTGTGCAATACTCAATTAAACTCAGCTGATATAAGATCTAAAATAAACTCTTCCACCCCCAAGTGCAATGGTACTTTCTTCATTTAATTCAAAGTTTTAAATGTTCCTTTTCCACCAAAACCCCATATATCACAAAACACACTTGTTATACAACGATCAATTCATTATTTCCAATCCTGCCCTTACATATATATATATATACACATGTGGGGTATCAAAATGTCGAACACAATCATCCGAGGTCCACAAGCCTCAGTAGTTCAAAAAATTGAAAAGGTCAGTCTTATCTGTAGAGGCCAAGGTGGACCATGATGAAGTAATAGGATGTCCAAGGTTTAGTTGTTTGGTGAGTTTCTATTTCTCTCTCCAAACAAATCACACAAGTGCTCCAGTAGTATAAGCAGGGTTTGTTCTGGTCCCATCACGTAGCTACCTCCACACCTGCGGAACAATAGCTACATCCCCAAACCAATCCTCTACAAGAAACACATCATACACATCAATTACTAAATAGATTCCCCATCCGTTCCCCCAAACATTTCACACAAACATTTTAACTTACGTCTGAGCAGGAAACAATCAGTTTCTCAAACAGGATTGGAAAGATAGTTAGCAAACAACCATATGGCAGCATCAAACAGACCTTAGCACTTACTCTGATGCTTCCTGTTTTATCCCATACCATGTGCCCTCTAGCCTCCTCCTAGTGGCTAGAAAGGAAATAGCACCCACCAGTCTTAAAAGATCCTGTGACAGGTGGTGACTGTTACAATATGATGGTCAGAAAACCCACAAGGAGATATACCAACATTCATGACTCTATTACTGTCTGATTTACTTACATATATTATATCCAGTCTTGCTCCCTTCACAATAGAATCCAAAATTTTAACCCATGTGTATTGTTTTGTTAACTGATTCTTATTTCTCCACACATCATTCAGTTCTAGTTCTTGTGTTATCCTGAGGAGCAGATTACTAGACTGTAAGTGAGGTTCTTGCCCATTCCTATCCAAAACAAAATCAGTAGTACAATTCCAATCTCCTCCCATTATTACACACATTTTTCCATCATCATATTTTCTTATTGCACTGCTTAACTTTTCAAATAATTCTAGCCTTTGTGAACCTACATTTGGAGCATACGCATTAATGAAAATAAATTTTAATTCTTTATTTTCTACTATTGCTATTAAAACTCTACCCTTTTCTAATTCAATAGTGGATAGGATCTTTAGATCCAAATGTTTGGAAAAGATAATCGCTACTCCTATTCTCAAAATATCCATAAAAAGATGAAAGGAGAGGAAACAAAGAGGCAGAAAAAACAGAAAGCACTGCAAAGACACCCTTGATGTGCATCTCATTTCGCAAAATCAATTGGCTTACTTTTAACTGGGATTTTCCCCTTTCTTAGTTTAGTGAGAAACTTTTTCAAGCGAAACTTCTTTTGCATGTTCAGTTTTTCTTCTCCTACCTTCTTTTGCCAATATAAAACTGAAAATTCAAATTTGTTTACATCAGGAAAGAAATTCTTCACATCAGCAACCTTTCCAAAAGTCTCATCCAAAAACCCTATCTGAGAAATCTCTGACAGATCTGAAGTTTCACACCATCCTCATCATCGGTCTCATTTGTTTCTTCAACTATTTTTTTTATTTTTTCTTTAGGCTCACATGAATTTATCTCTCGGACACTTCTTTGATCCTCATTCCTTCCAGATTTGGTCACTCAACAATCTCTGACCTTTATCCCTTAAATCAACGCTTGTTTCAGACATCTGAACTTCAACATCAAATTATCTATTCGTTCATTCTCAACAGATGTCTCGTCGTCCTTCCTCACACTCTCCGCAGAGACCCCTCTTCATTCCTTACCTTCTCATTAGGAATTTCCTTATCATTCCTTATTTCAGCATTAACCACAACAACCTGATCTCCATGTCGATCTATTTGCACGGCAGTTTCACTTCCACTTGGGCCTGTCTCTGTTTTATTGAGACATAATAACCTTATGTGCCAGAAACCATTGCATTCAAAGCAATGCATCGCACTTAAACTCGCATATAACATGTACGACTTGCCTTCATACATGCTTTGAAATGACACATTAAGAGTCTGCGAGTTTAAAAACATAAACTTGTGCCGCCTAAACGACAGAACATGTTTCAAAGCTGCATTTCAAAGAACCATTTTGTTTCCAATAGCAAGTTTACCAAAACGCGAAAGCTTGCGCTCAATATCAGCATTAGGAATGAACGGCGGGACATTGGAAATGGTTACTTTACTTGTTGGTGTTGCTAACGGTTGAACTTGAATAAAAGCACCTCTTACCGAAATCCCGCTTTCGATCAAACGCGCCACTAGTTGTTCATCTTTGAGAAAAACCACGACCACTTTGTTCATACGGGACGCAGAAACAATGTTGTCGTGCCCGACGCATTCATCTACATCCAACAGCACGTCTTCCACAGACTCGCAGGCGCTCGTGACACACCTGATACCGTGATGGAGCGACAGAGACGACGCCTGCACACTCCCGTGCGATGCCATCTCCGTCCCCGACACGACAATACTCGACTATTACACGTACAAAATCCGGAAATGTAACACACTAAAACCAAACTAGTTTTGCGAAATTACATACATAAAAATCCTCCCAATAGGCTCCCAACAATAGTTAAGAAGCCATGTTCAAATTTTCCTCACACCGTGATTAGCCTTCCACACCCTACCACTTCCCAGCATGCACTGAGAGAGAGAGAGAGAGAGAGAGAGAGAGTAGCACAGCTTTCTCTTCTTGAGAGAATGCTTAACAAATACATTCTTCATTAGTCCAGAGAAAACAGTGGGGGAAAAATGGGTACATTACAGTTTTTCAGTATCTTTTTTAAATATCATATTGTCAATGAAACAACCTAATTTCTGTAGTTTATTTTTGTGGTGCAAGTTGTATACATTATTAATTTTTTGTGTGTAATTTGTTCGTAAATAAGTACTTTTCTGTACTTTTTTTGTTGTTGTTGCATATTCACTAGTAAATAAAATAAGTACTTATGTACGTTGTTAATTTGTTTAATGTAGCTTATAATTTTTTTCTCAAAACATTCTTTTATTTTTTAATCCTGTAAAAATTTTTTTTACACATTAATACAAATTTGCTCTATAATTGAAAGTACTTTTTACCACCATTTACAGCATAGTTTAGGTTTAAAATCAGAAAAACAAAATCAGTTTGAGCCCAGTGCTGCTTCCATGTGCACAGTGGCTAAATTAACAAATTACCAGACTTCACCTGATTCAAATATTCCACCAACGTTAAATAGTAATGACTTTATGAATTTCTTCACTGATAAAATAGATAACATTCAAGCTGGCGGTTATCAAGCCTCTTATTAAGAAACCAAAACTAGATCCTAGTGTACTGGCAAATTTTAGGCCTATTTCAAATCTTCCATTTATGTCAAAAATTTTAGAAAAAGTTGTGTCTGCTCAATTGAGCACCTTCCTGCATAAAAATGATCTGTATGAATAATTTCAGTCAGGTTTCAGGCCCCACCATAGCACAGAAACTGCACTTGTTAAAATTACAAATGACCTGCTCCTTGCATCAGATCAAGGCTGCATCTCATTTCTAGTCTTACTTGATCTTAGTGCTGCGTTCGACACCATAGATCATGACATACTCATAGATCGATTACAAAACTATACAGGTATTCAAGGGCAGGCTCTAAGATGGTTTGGATCCTACCTGTCTGATCACTACCATTTTGTTAACTTTAATGGGGAGTCATCTCATTTATCATCAGTAAAATATGGAGTGCCACAAGGATCCGTCCTCGTTCCCCTTCTATTTTCAATATACATGTTGCCCCTTGGTAATATTATTAGAAAAAACGGAATTAGCTTCCACTGTTATGCTGATGATACTCAGCTATATATCTCAATGAGACCAGATGAAACTTCTCAATTATCTAAGCTAACAGAGTGTGTTAAAAATGTAAAAGATTGGATGACAAATAATTTTCTCCAATTAAATTCTGATATTAATTATTGGACCAAAAAACACTACACAGAATCTTGTAGATTACAATCTGCAACTAGGCGGATGTACTGTTACTTCCTCTACAGTCAGAAATCTGGGTGTCATATTAGACAGCAATTTGTCTTTTGAAAATCATATTTCAATGTTACAAAAACTGCATTCTTTCAACTTAGAAACATTGCCAAGCTACGAAACATGTTATCTGTTTCTGATGCAGAAAAGCTAGTTCATGCATTCATGACCTCTAGACTGGACTATTGTAATGCACTTCTAGGTGGTTGTCCTGCTTCGTCAATAAACAAGCTACAGGTAGTCCGAAATGCAGCAGCTAGAGTCCTTACGAGGTCAAGAAAATATGATCATATTACCCCAGTTTTACAGTCTCTGCACTGGCTACCTATTAAGTCCCGTATCAGTTACAAATTATCATTACTTACCTATAAGGCGCTAAATGGTTTAGCTCCTGCGTACCTAACTAGCCTTCTACCACGATACAACCAGGGGCGTAGCCATCTTTTCAGAAGAGAGGGGGACAGATATATATATATATATATATATATATAAACATTTCTGTAATCTATATAGCCTAGAAATCAAAAGTTTTTGAACTGTAAGATATTTGGTTTTTAAATAAGTCTCTTCTGCTCACCAAGCCTGCATTTATTTGATCCAAAGTACAGCAAAACAGTAATATTGTGAAATATTTTTCGATTTATAATAACTTTTTTCCCTATTTTAATATATTTTAAAATGTAATTTATTTGTGTGATCAAAGTTATATTTTCAGCATTTTTACGTCTTCAGTGTCACATCCTTCAGAAATCATAATATGCTGATTTGCTGATTATCAATATTTAAAACATCATTTAAAAAAAATTTTTTATATATTGTATTATTTGATAAATATAAGGATCCAAAGATCAGCATTTATGTGAAATAAAAAGCTTTTGCAACATAATACACTATATCATTCAAAAGCTTAGACTCAATATATAATTTTTGTTGTTGGAAAAAAACAATTATAGAAATGAACACTTATATTTAGCAAGGACTCTTTTGTGGGTTCTAGTCTGAGGCCAGCAACACCACTGCTCCCCAGGCACCGCAGCATAAATGATGACCACTGCTCCGGGTGTGTGTTCACTGTGTATGCAATTGGATGGGTTAAATGCAGAGCACGAATTCTGAGTATGGGTCACCATACTTGGCTGTATGTCACTTCACTTCATTTTGAATTGATCAAAAGTGGTGATTAAGTAATAATTTTTTAAAATATTTCTTTTTCAAATTAAATGCTGTTCTTCTGAACTTTCTATTGATCAAAGAAACATGAAAAAAAAAATCTACTCCGCTGCTTTCAACATTATCATAATGTGTTTTTTTTTTTTTTTTTTTGAGAAGAAAAACTGAATATCAGAATTATTCTCAAGGATCGTGTGACTGGAGTAATGATACTAAAAATTCAGCTTTGAAATCTCAATAAATTACATTTTGAAATATATCCAAATAGAAAACAGTTAATTTAAATAGGTTAGTAAAAATATTTCACAATATTTCTGTTTTGCTTTACTTTGGATCAAATAAATGCAGGCTTGATGAAAAGAAGAGAGTTATTTAAAAATATTAACAAAACTGTTCAAAAACTTTTGACTGGTAGTGGATACTATAGGCAATTTTATTTTTTCTCAAATTTCTAGCTTTTAAATGGCTTAGAAATCTATAACTGCTGGACAATAACAAATAATAATGATTTGTTTATATACTACAAACAATTTTTTTTTTATCACTGTAACAATATTAACTTCGTAATCATCAGGAAGAAGAAGGCGGGAACCGGCGCACAATCAAAATCATTTTAATATTCGAAAATAAACAAAACAGCGCGTCAGCCCCTCACGGCGACTGACGCGCACAAATAAAAAGCAAACATAAAATAATGTCCCAGGCCTGGTCCTCTCTCGTCCTTCACTATAGTCGATCCAGTTTTATATCCTTCCATCTCCTACGTGGGACTCGATACTGGCGGTGGGGCGCAGGTGTAGCTCATCTCCAATCACTACACCTGGCCTCACTCCTCGTTCCCACACCTCTCGGCCCCGCCCCACTCGCCACAATCACATACTGTAATTGTCACGATACGTGTTGCTTGAAACACGGCGAGAGAACCAATTGCAGGTAAGTATGTTTTATTTAGGGATAATCCAAAGGGGTAAACAGTCCAGGCAGGGTCAAAACCAGAGAATCCAAATCGGAACATAAACAGGACACGAACACAGGGCAAGGCAAAGCAAGGCAAGACAAGGCAAGGATGACGGACATGAAATAACATTACATTAAACAAGGACTCCGTCACACAGACTAAGACAGACTGGGTATAAATAGACAGAAGGATAATGAGGGAACAAGAGAACGGTGGGGGACAATCAATTACACAACAAGGAGGAAGGTGACCAAATAAGGAAACAGGAAGTGATCTGGTGACAGACACCGTGAGAAAGGAGGACATCTAGTGGAACCCCAGGGAACAACAACCCAAACACTGTGACAGTACCCCCCCTCTACGGAGCGGCTCCCAGACGCTCCATGACAAGACACAACACAGAGACCAGGAGGGAGGTGGACAGGTGGAGGCTCAGGGGGAGGGATGGAGGGCCGGAAAAGAAAAACATGGGGAATAAACACCAGAAATGTAAACATAAAACAGGGAGACCAGGAAGGAAGGAGGACCGGAGGAGTTTCAGGGGGAGGGACGGAGGGCCAGACTAACTGAGGGGAACAGGCAGACACATAACAAAAACCAAAAACACAAAACAGAAGTCCATGCAGGACATAATGTGGCGTCCACCAGGGCGGGGCAGAAGACTACCACAGCCATGTGGTCGAAGCCAGAGCCCTCCAGGGCAGAGCGGAGCACCACCACAACAGTGTGGTCAGGGCGGAAGCCCCCTAGGGCGGAGCAGAAGACCACCACGTCCTCGTGGTCGCCGCCAGAGTCCCCCAGGGCGGAGCAGATGACCACCACAGCCATGTGGTCGAAGCCAGAGCCCTCCAGGGCGGAGCGGAAGACCACCACATCTTTGTGGTCAAGGCCGGAGTCCACCAGGGCGGAGCGGAAGACCACCACATCTTTGTGGTCGAGGCCGGAGCCCTCCAGGGCGGAGCGGAAGACCACCACATCTTTGTGGTCAAGGCCGGAGTCCACCAGGGCGGAGCGGAAGACCACCACATCTTTGTGGTCGAGGCCGGAGTCCACCAGGGAGGAGCGGAAGACCACCACAGCCATGTGGTCAGGGCGAGGGACCCCCAGGTCAAAGCGGAAGACCACCACAGCCATGTGGTCAGGACGAGAATCCCCCAAGGCGGAGCTGACCTCTGTGCAGCCGGACCAACGGGACTACGAAACTCCGGTAATCCCCTGGTGTCTTTACTGGACTCCAGAAGATCGGTGACTTGACCTGACTCTGGAGGATCAGAGGTGACTAGCCCTGACTCTGGAGGGTCAGAGGTGACTAGCCCTGACTCCGGAGAGTCCACCGGAACCTGACTCGACTCCGGAGAGTCCACCGGACCCTGACTCGACTCCGGAGAGTTCGCAGGAACATGACTCGACTCTGAACTGTTTGTGAAAACCTGAGGCGCCTCGGCTTCGGGCACTGCCTCTGGAACGGCCTCGGGCACTGCATCGGGAACGGCCTCGGGCACTGCATCGGGAACGACCTCGGGCACCGCCTCGGCATTGGGCCCCACCTCGGCCTCCGGAACAGCATCAGGCGCCGCCTCGGCCTCTGGAACAGCATTGGGCACCTCCTCGGCCTCTGGAATAGCATTGGCCACCTCCTCGGCCTCTGGAACAGCATCGGGCACGACCTCGGGCACCACCTCGGTCACGGCATCGGGCACTGCCTCGGCCACCACCTCGGCCTCTGGATCAGCATCGGGCACCGCCTCGACCTCTGGAACAGCCTCGGGCACGGCCTCGGTCACTGCATCGGGAACGACCTCGGGCACCGCCTCGGGGACGGAAGCGGCCCACTCGGGAACGTCCTCCTGGACAGCAGCGGCCCGCTCGGGAACGTCCTCCTGGACGGCAGCGGCCCGCTCGGGAACGTTAGATACGGCTTTGGATGCGTCTAGCTCAGGGATTGCTGTACATTGTCCGGTTCCAGCAACAGAGCCCCTGCAGCAGGGCAACTGGGTGACGGTGAGGCAGCGTAGTCGTGGGTCAAAACACCGCTCTTCTGTTCCGATCAAAACATTAAACAGGTTCTCCCCACTCAGTGATGCACCCACTGAGAAACCTGATGAAAGTGCTCTAGTTATTGGTGATTCTATTGTACGGAACGTGAATATAGACACCAGCCACCATAGTCAAATGTTTACCGGGAGCCAGAGCGCCTGACATCTTGGCAAATTTAAAAGTGCTGGCTAATGTTAAACGTAAATACAGTAAGATTGTTATTCATACCAGCGCTAATGATGTTCGACTTTGCCAGTCGGAGATCACTAAAAATAAAATTAAAGAGGTGGGTGAACTTGCAAGCACGATGTCAGACACTGTAATATGCTCTGGTCCCCTCCCTGCTTACCGTGGTGACGAGATGCATAGCAGATTGTCATCACTCAATGGCTGGATGTCTAAGTGGTGCCCACAGAATAACATAGGTTTCACAGACAATTGGACGAGCTTTTGGGGCAGACCTGACCTGTTTAAAAGAGATGGTCTTCATCCCTCCTGGGGTGGCGCCACTCTTCTCTCTAGTAATATGGCAAATAGTCTTAGTGTTTATACTTGATTAACTGGGGCCCAGGTCAGGAAGCAGACAGACTGGCTAAACCGACCGTCTGCTAGCTGCCTCACGTCACAGAGGTCAGTTAATTCTCAGCACATAGAGACTCTTTCACCTAGATATCACACTATAGAGACTGTGGTTGTTCCTCGAACTAGAAAATACAAAAAACATCCAAACCAAGTTAAGATTAACAATTTAATTGAGGTTAAACAAATAAAAAACAAATGCAATATGGATAAACAAATGATAAAGCTTGGCTTATTGAATGTCAGATCCATTTCTACGAAAACACTTTTTGAAAATAATATGACAACTGATCATAATATAGACGTGCTCTGTTTGACAGAAACTTGGCTAAAACCTGATGATTACATTATTTTAAATGAGTCCACCCCTCAAGATTACTGTTATAAACATGAGCCACGTCTAAAATGCAAAGGGGGAGGAGTTGCTTCAATTTATAACAATGTTTTCAGGATTTCTCAGAGGGCAGGCTTAAAGTATAACTCGTTTGAAGTAATGGTGCTTCATATAACATTATCCAGAGAAACCAATGTTAATGATAAATCCCCTGTTATGTTTGTACTGGCTACTGTATACAGGCCACCACGGCACCATACAGACTTTATTAAAGAGTTTGGTGATTTTACATCCGAGTTAGTTCTGGCTGCAGAAAAAGTTTTAATAGTTGGTGATTTTAATATCCATGTCGATAATGAAAAAGATGCATTGGGATCAGCATTTATAGACATTCTGAACTCTATTGGTGTTAGACAACATGTTTCAGGACCTACTCATTGTCGAAATCATACTCTAGATTTAATACTGTCACATGGAATTGATGTTGATAGTGTTGAAATTATTCAGCCAAGTGATGATATCTCAGATCATTATTTAGTTCTGTGTAAACTTCGTAAAGCCAAAATTGTAAATTCTACTTCTTGTTACAAGTATCGAAGAACCATCACTTCTACCACAAAAGACTGCTTTTTAAGTTATCTTCCTGATGTATCCAAATTCCTTAGCATATCCAAAACCTCAGAACAACTTGATGATGTAACAGAAACTATGGACTCTCTCTTTTCTAGCACTTTAAATACAGTTTTGCTCCTTTACGCTTAAGGAAGGTTAAGGAAAACAGTTTGACACCATGGTATAATCAGCATACTCGCACCCTAAAGAGAGCAGCCCGAAAAATGGAGCGCAGCTGGAGGAGAACAAAACTAGAGGTATTTCGTATTGCTTGGCGGGAAAATAGCATATCCTACAGAAAAGCATTAAAAACTGCTAGATCTGATTACTTTTCTTCTCTTTTAGAAGAAAACAAACATATCCCCAGGTATTTATTCAATACAGTGGCTAAATTAACGAAAAATAATGCCTCAACAAGTGTTGACATTTCCCAACACCAGAACAGTAATGACTTTATGAACTACTTTACTTCTAAAATCGATACTATTAGAGATAAAATTGCAACCATTCAGCCTTCAGCTACAGTATCACATCAGACAGTGCACTATAGACCCCCTAAGGAACAGTTCCACTCATTCTCTACTATAGGAGAGGAAGAATTGTAAAAACTTGTTAAATCATCTAAACCAACAACATGTATGTTAGACCCTATACCATCTAAGCTCCTAAAAGAGGTGCTTCCAGAAGTCATAGGTCCTCTTCTGACTATTATTAATTCCTCATTGTCATTAGGATATGTCCCCAAAACCTTCAAACTGGCTGTTATTAAGCCTCTCATAAAAAAACACAACTTGACCCCAAAGAACTTGTTAATTATAGACCAATCTTGAATCTCCCTTTTCTGTCCAAGATACTAGAAAAGGTGGTATCCTCACAATTATATTCCTTCTTAGAGAAAAATGGTATATGTGAGGATTTCCAGTCAGGATTTAGACCGTATCATAGTACTGAGACTGCTCTCCTTAGAGTTACAAATGATCTGCTCTTATCATCTGATCGTGGGTGTATCTCTCTATTAGTTTTATTGGATCTTAGTGCTGATTTTGACACAATTGACCACAGCATTCTTTTGCATAGACTTGAACACTTTGTTGGCATCAGTGGAAGTGTATTAGCATGGTTTAAGTCGTACTTATATGACCGCCATCAGTTCGTAGCAGTGAATGAAGATGTATCATATCGATCACAAGTGCAGTATGGAGTACCTCAAGGCTCAGTACTAGGGCCGCTACTCTTCACGCTTTATATGTTACCCTTGGGAGATATCATCAGGAAATATGGTGTTAGCTTTCACTGTTATGCTGATGATACTCAGCTCTATATTTCCTCGCAGCCCGGTGAAACACACCAATTTGAAAACTAATGGAATGCATAGTCGATATAAAAAAATTGGATGACGAGTAATTCCTACTGCTAAATTCTGAAAAAACAGAGGTGTTAATTATAGGGCCTAAAAACTCTGCTTGTAATAACCTAGAACACTGTCTAAGACTTGATGGAAATTTCTGCATTTGACATTGAGAGCATAGGCCGTAATTTAGATATATTTTTGAAATGGAAAAATGCAGTTTTACAAATGCTAGAAATGTGGCTTTCTAAGGAAAGATTGCGATCAAATAGCGCACCTAGTTAGGGCTGGGTATTGTTCAAAATCTTTCGATCCGGTGCCAATTTCAATACCTCAGTTTCGATACCGGTTCCTAACAATACTTTTTTCGATACCATATGTTTTAAAATACATTTCAACATCAACACAAATACATTAAACACAAAACTTTTATTTCTCACCTTAATTAAAACAAATTCTGGTAACACTTCATGCTCAGGATAACATTATTAATACAACTGGTTGTGCTTTTTGGATAGGGGTGCGCCATTCAGGGGCGGACTGGGACCAAAAAGACTTTCTGGCCCACAGCAGCCCACCCCATCATAACGCAAACGCCCCTGTTTTGATGTCATTTATTAATTTAATATTTAAGTAAACAGTTTGGGGATTTTAACCAATAGGGCAACTGATCCACCGTTGAAAAAAAAGAAGAAAAAAGAACAGCAGCTGTTCATTTAGCGACTCCTAGTGAGCAATACATGCTCATCAAGACACAAACATTCTTCTAGAACTAACACTTTGCATTCAGTTAGCAGATCCATACGAATCATGCATGAAATAGAAGTTTATAAACTCAAACGACAGCTTTATGTGCTTTACAGTTCAAGTCACACAACATTTGCAACGTTTCTGAAATGCTGCTCGCACTTGTTTCTAAATATTGCTGATTCAAGCGTTTTAAACAATTTGCGCGCGTTCGGAGCTTTCACTCACTCATTGAAAGCACGCGCTGCGAGAAGCATTTCAGACAATGCGCGTACAGAGAATGAATTCATCTTTCGCGTATCGTAACTTCTGAATGAACACATACACACACAATTATATCAAAATAATTGTCTCTGCAAGTATTCTTGTAAACACGGTCAGATATGTTTTAAGTGAACATATACAGTGGCCTGCTGCTCAGAGAAATTCGCTGTACCGGACGGATAAATCTTTTTCTCTCTTTCTGTTTTTTTAGACGACGTGAAAGGGGGCGTGTTTCAAGATACACAATGGAGTAGACCAAACTAAACAGGGAGGGCAAAACACTCTTCCAAACAAATGCTTCATTAACACCGGCTTTGGTTGCAATACTCTTATCGCATATGTTGGACTTTGCTGACTCGGCATCCACTTTTATAAAGTGCAGCCACACTTTAGACCTCTTTGTCATTGTAAAACGGAAACGTTTTGAGAAAAACAACTACAGTTGTGTTGTGTGACTGCAAGTATCTTCAGAAATGCTCCCCGTCACGTCACGTGGTGGTGGACAGCCAATCGCGGTGAATTTAGGTCCTTACATGCACATATGCTACAAGCTCACACAGACACAGCCGCTTGGCAAAAAAAATAAATAAATCCTGCCGCTTGGCTTTTGGAACCGAACTTTGGCACCGAAAGATAAATAATTTTTCGATACTCATAGTATCGAAGTTTTTCGTTCGATACCATAAAGGCATCGAAGTTCGGTACCCAGCCCTACACCTAGGTTCCTAACTGATGACGAAGAATTGACAGAGCAACCATCAAGTCTTAGACAGTGTTCTAGGTTATTACAAGCAGAGTTTTTAGGTCCTTTAACCCCTTACTAGTAACTCCCTTTTTTGGCATGGAGACAGAAATTACATACCCAAAATAAAAAGGTTTCTGTTCATGAATCTTTCTGACTAGATACATAATCAACCTTTGTTCACAAAGCTGACACTTTAAAGTTTACTGTTCAGGAATCAGAATCACTCAGACTGTTATGATAATAGAGATATATAAGCTCAAACATAAAAACAAAAATAAAAATATTAAAAACTTATGTTTTAAATGTATTTTATAAATTGTTGATGTAGGAAATGAGTTTGAAAACACAGTGTAGCTAAGGCCACAAGTCTTCCAAGACTTCATAAAAAATTTCATAAACGAATCTGTAAAACTGTGAATTGTATTAAATATTTTCTAAGGCCATGTCATGTGTATTTTTAGAGAAGGCTAATCAGATTGATTTATGGCCCTTGTCATCTCTGTAAGATCTCACATGTAAACTCTCCTGTGTATATTGTATGTGTGTTGGCTTTGCAAAACTCCCCATTCATGATTCTATTGTTCTCACCAAACGAGTCTTTCACACCTCCGCCAGGTATGACACATTATCCGCATTATTCTTTTATTCCACCTTTATTAGCCTTGATTGTGGTTTTTCAGGCTTTACAAAGCAACAAAGCAGCGATCTCACTTCAGTCTCTCTTTGCATTAAGCCCTTATTTATCAAAAGTCTTACTATAAAAATACAACAAAACATTTTCTTACGACCTTACGTGAATTATTGAGACAAAAATGCATTATGAAGAAGAAATGCACCTGCTATTAGTAGCATTGGAGCTAACGTTTGCATCAAGCAACATCAGATAATTTATTAAATTATTAGTACACTTTTACTCAAAAAATCACTTTAAACCCCGATCGAGTGTTTATAATAACTTCCTTTAGCGATCAGGGGTGGAATTTGGTCGTTTACTATTGTAAAAATATGTTATTTGTAGTCTTTTTCATCGCTGCAAAAGTTAGCATTTCCGATGTACATTTTCGATTTTTTTTATAAAAACGCCCCAGATCTCAAGAAAATCTCATACCAAGCTTTACTATCGTAATCGCGGGTTTATTATTCGGATATTTCATGTGTACAGAGGTGTTTCAGTGTTGTTTTGGCCAGATAACTACCAGGAAGTGTGCAGGAAGCATGTGACACGATGTGGCGGTGTCCGGTTATGACACTCTAAGATTGACATGGCGAAGGACCAATCGGAGTCTGAGTGACACACAGCACGAGCTCACTCCACTGCACACACACACAGATCGCTGGGAGAGGCTGTTTATCATCAGATTGCGTAAATCCGTGGAAAATGAATAGAAATGACGATTCTGTCTGAAGAAATATGAAGTAAACATCAGTAAATATATCCATATATCTCCACAGATATGCATCTTTGGTCTATAAATCCTTATTGACGCTGTTCAGTGAGTCTATGTGAACACAAATAAACCGCTACTGACGTGACTGAATATGAGTGAGTGGTGAATTTCAGTTCAAAATGTGGGATAATACGGATTTATTATTTTGCACTCCTGACATAAATCACTAAATATCTGTCACTGCAACAATGTTTTATCAAAATATTGGTCAAATATTGAAGCTAGAGTCTTTAAATTTTCAATTGATGCACAGTTTGTCCAGATGAAGTAAGACAGTGATGTTTTATGTGCTGTGAAAGTGAAACTATAATAAACTGGGGCCGTCAGCGATGTTTGCACATAAAGGGGATAATTAACACCTCTGTTTTTTCTGAATTTAGCAGTAAGAAATTACTCGTCATCCAATTTTTTATATCGACTATGCATTCCATTAGTTTTTCAAATTGTTGTGTTTCACCAGGCCGGGAGGAAATATAGAGCTGAGTATCATCAGCATAACAGTGAAAGCTAACACCATGTTTCCTGATGATATCTCCCAAGGGTAACATATAAAGCGTGAAGAGTAGCGGCCCTAGTACTGAGCCTTGAGGTACTCCATACTGCACTTGTGATCGATATGATACATCTTCATTCACTGCTACGAACTGATGGCGGTCATATAAGTACGATTTAAACCATGCAAATGCACTTCCACTGATGCCAACAAAGTGTTCAAATAACTATGATTACAGTGCAGCATTACCAATCCCAGCTTGTAGGCCTGCTCATATTTAAAATATATTTAGAACTTTTCCAAAGTGTAAAGTGCAGCATCAACAGTTTCAGTTTTTAGACCTGCTCAGATTTCATTATTGCGTTGGCCTGTTCAGAATTAAGAGCAAAGGTCTGTTTAAATGCCGACGGGAGCTGCGTTTGAATTACGGTCGGTTTTTTTTTCCTAGTTGTAGTGATGTTCACACTCGCGTGATGGCTTTTGAAAACCTTGGGCCGGTGACACACTGCCATATTGCACCTGTCAAACATAGTCTATTTTGCCGTCAATACTGTTGACAGTGTCCTTTATCAGTAGGCTTTATATTTATGTTCAACATGAAGTATAGATATTGTTGTCGTGAAGACAAGTGCCTGGTCAGCAATGTTAAAGGCTGCTTCCGGCTTTGCTACCGTTCGGACGCTTACTGCTCTGTGCTTTGCTTCTTATTTCTGTACTTTTCTCTGATTTTTCTAAGATTTTTACTTAAGCAGATCAGCACAGTGCTCATACAACAGATTTTTGGCACAAATGCTAAAACTAAAAACACTGGGACTGGAATAATACTACAAAAAGAAGACTTTGTCTCCCACTGCGAACAGCTTACATTCCGGAGACGGGAAGACAACTGCCTACCAAACAGAAGAGAGAGAAAATGCCTCCTGTTGGATCTACTTGTTGCATGAACTGCTGCAAACTTCTACAAAGGATTGTGATTCTTGAAACAAAGTTACTTTCTGGACTTCCAAAACAGACGGAACACTCAGCAGACCGTCATCACGGACCCTCTCAGCAAACAGCTGGTGAGTCCCACGAATCTTCTGAATCTCAACAGTTTATACCAAGTGTAGAGGAACAAGCCGAAACTGATCGGCACACTGATCGTTGGCACAAACAGGGAGCAAGACCCAAAGGAACATGAGATATCAGATCAGATTGTCAGATTTCTCGTATTGGTGCCGTAGCTTCCTCTACCCCAGATTCGACTTTGACAAGGCTTGTAAATACTGGTATTCTACCACCCCCTATACATCTGGAGAACAGATTTCAAGCATTAATAAATGTGGGTGAGGAAACCCCAAATTTATTTAAACATGGATCTGATCAGCCAGCAGCTAACATCGCTACTAACAGGCGCTCAAGGACGAGCAGACAGCGGCATTCAGCTCAGAGCGCAGCCGAGCCAAGGACTCTGATAGTGGGTGACTTTATTATCAGAAACATCCGTAGCAGGACTACAACAACATGCTGCCTTCCTCAAGCAACGGTCTCTGATGTGAACAAGGAACTTCAGAACATTCTGATGAAGCACAAGACTGCAAATCAAATCATCATCCATGTGGGGAAGAATGATATTCAGAAAGAGCAGTCAGACATCATTAAGAAGGACTTCATTGAACTCTTTGAAACACTTCAAAGACTCAAAGTTCACTCGTTCATCAGTTCATTTTTTTATTCTATCTGTTTTCTTTTTATTTATTATATTAGTTAAAATTCCCTGCTACGTGTACTGTGTTAACCTAACTGAGACTTGTTATAGCACTTATATATCATTGCTCTTTTTGTTGTTTTTGATTGCTTCCACTGTCTTCATCTGTAAGTCGCTTTGGATAAAAGAGTCTGCTAAATGAATAAATGTAAATGTAAATGTAAGACAGCTGCAGTGCAACAATCCTAAATGAAGCAGCGCCTCCTAACTTCACTTACATGAGTGTCTGCAGGACTGTTAGGAGAGGTGGGGGTGTAGCTGCTCTATTTAAAGATGTCTATCAATGCAAGCAAGTGTCATTTGGTCAGTACTTGTCTTTCGAATATCTAGGGATTGTGCTGAAAGGTGCTCCACGCATTCTGTTTATTATTATTTACAGGCCTCCAAAATACTCTCCAGCCTTTGTTGAAGAGGTCACAAAAAATTTAACAATAATTTCCTCAGAGTTTGACTGTTTTGCAATTGCAGGGGATTTTAATATTCACATAGATAACGCAGAAAACAAAACTACAAAAGAAATGATAACGGTTCTAAACACCTTTGACCTGATTCAGCATGTGCATGGACACACACACAAAGGTGGACACACTCTGGATCTAATCATCAGTAGTGGTCTAAACATTTCATCCATTGTTATTAAGGACGTAGCACTATCTGATCACTTCTGTATTTTCTTTGATATATTGATCTCTGCTACCACTGAATCTAGATCTGTCTCTGTCAGAAGGAGATGCATAAACGAGAACACAAGTGTACTATTTATGGAGGCTATATCTTTAACACCAAGCATTTCTGCAGACTCTGTTGATATTCTCCTTGATTCCTTCAACTGAAAAGTTAAGAATGTTATTGATGATATTGCACTAGGCTTGGGCGGTATCCACATTTTGATACCGTCAAACCTCCTCCCTATTTTACCTCGGTATGCGGTATTACCGTGAATAAATTAAAAAAATATGACGTAAGGCTGAGACAGCATCACCAAACTGTTGGCTTGTGCCTAAACCATTCAGAAACTGAATACCAAACACTAATACTGAAACAAGAACAAAATGACATGCACAACAATATTAACAACTTTTATTAGTAACAAATAGCAATAGTCAAATTAATTAAATTAACATAAATATACAGAACAGTTTTTGCGCAGAGATGCGCACACAAATCAATAAAATCACTTGGGGTGTGCACAGATATTATTATTTTTTATAATATTCGTTCGGCTCTAATTATTCGATAAATAAAAATGATATTCGAATTTCGACATATTTTTGCTTGCCATAAAGAAAAGAAAAAAGGGAAAAAAGTCCACAATAAAACCTAATTCGGTCACTTTCTGTGATTCTCCACGGCATATTTGAAGATGTATGAAAGCAAAAAATAATTAATGAATGAATAAGAACTGCGGTCTTCTTCAAATATGCCGTGGAGAATCACAGAAAATGACCGCATTCAAGAACATTGTTCCGGCGTCTCTCAAGCAACGAATAAACACCGCTAACTTGGAGAATGCAGTGAAAACTCCTCTTCTCGCATCTGCCCTAGACCCTCAGCCCAAAGATCTCAGGTTTCTCGATGAAAACATGAGAGAAGTAAGAAAAAAATACTTTTTAGAACATTATCAGAACATTTTCCTTAATGCGAGACGAGTGGTGCGTCACCAACGATAAAGAGGATGCAATGTCCACTCGTCGGAAAAGATCTTCTTCTTCTCCAGTTCTTCAGCGATGATTACAGAGAGTCCAGCCGAGACGAGTGGGAACAGTTCTTGCTGGAGCCATGTATTCCACCAGATGAGGATCCCATTCAGTGGTGAAACGAAAGCACACAGTTATTTGTGAGTCCCGCCAACATCTGTGCCGTCAGAGCGCGTTTTCTCCGCGGCCGGCCTTATTGTTAACAGACTAAGAGCCGACTTTCCCCCGATCATGTTTACATGCCCGTGTTTCTTAACAAGAACATGTAAAACAATAGAAAAAAAAAGCAAAAAAGATTTGCAGACAGTTTCAAAGTTACATTCTGTACAATGGCATAATTGCGGCAGGCTGCTTTACGTTTTTTCTTTGTTCATATTTTATTTTTATTTTATTTTATTTTTTGCTTTTAATCTGTAGGCTATACTTTTGTTTGTTTGCGTTGTTAAAGTTTTTCAGCTACAAAACACGATGTGTAATGTTCCAGCTTATTGTGTGTAAGCTTTTTCCAAAATGACAGAAACAATAAATGTTGCTGAAAAATAACGTCTGTCTCATTAAAATTAATTTAAATAAACGAATATTCGAATATTCGTTTTTTGTGAGCTCAAAATTATTCGAGTGTGATATTTGCGGAAAAACGCCCATCCATAAAAATCACACTGCATGAACAACTTTAAATAACAAAGAGCAGATTATAAAAAAGAGCGAACTTCTTTCCAGTTTTCTTTTCCAAAATAGTTTTTAATGAAAACCAAATAAAATACCCGAATCCAAATAAATAAAAAATAAACAGTGCCAATAGGAACGAATGTAGAAATACAATCTAGTCAAGATTTTTCGCTAGGGCACGTTGTGGACCGACAACTTTACCTGCGGTGCTGAAAACCTCGATGGTGTGCTTGCCTACTATCGTGCCACTCGCGACATCTGGGGAAAACACCAGTCAGCATTTTTTCCATGAATGAAGTGGGTCCTCGTCTCCTTGAGTAACTGGCTCTAAACAGTAGGCTGTTGTTTCAGCTCCGATTCGGTCCTCTACGTTGCCGATGCCGACAGGACCTGCCATTGCGTCGGCTTTTTTTTTTTTTTTTTTTTTGCAGCATATTCCCAGAGTCATCTTTTTTCGTGAGGGCACAATTTTCAAATAGCCTCATCCTTATTTACCACCTCTTCCTTCTCGTTCGGTCGAAACCCGAAATACTGGCAAACTGCAGAATTTGTTCATTTTTTTGAGACCAGGTCACTTGGTGCGCAACTCGCCATCTTTTCCCCTCCTCTCGCTTTCTCCTCGTCTCATTGTCACACGATGACAACCACGCATACACATTTTTAGGCATTAAATAAATTATATTTAATATTAAATCATTGTCTCCTATATAAGTGCATTGTTTTTTTTTTTTTTTGTTTTTTTTATATTTTTTTTTTTTTAAGGGTATGACGGTATTGGAACTGATACCGTTGCTATTTTTCCCGCGGTATACCATATTACCGTATTACCGCCCAAGCCTATATTGCACCAATAATAGTCGGTAAGAAAACAAACAGACAGAAATCAGTTTGGAGAAGATCAACAGCAGTTCAGACTATGAAAAGACAATGCAGAAAAGCAAAGAGGATGTGGAGGAAGACGAAACTTGAAATTCACTATAGCATCTATAAAGACATCCTTCATGCTTTTAATGTGAAACTAGCCACAGCTAGACAGAACTTCTTCTCAAACCTTATAAACAGTAACTTAAATAACACTTGTACTCTTTTTGCCACTGTTGAGAGACTGACAAACCCCCCAAGTCAGATTCCCAGTGAAATGCTCTCAGACAGCAAATGCAATGAGTTTGCTTCTTTCTTTTCTGAGAAGATCATCAATATCAGGAAGGTGATTAGCACATCCTCAAGTAATGCAGAGGTCAGACAGATTCAGCCAAAATATCAAAAAGATACTATGTCTATTTTTGAAACAATTGATAGCAAAATTCTGGAAGACATTGTGCAGATCCCTAAAATCATCAACCTATTGTCTTGACACACTTCCCACATCTTTTTTCAAAAGTGTGCTTGACTGCTTAAAAGCAGATCTCTTAGAAGTGGTGAACGCCTCACTTCTTTCTGGGACATTTCCAAACTCCCTAAAAACTGCAGTTGTAAAGCCCCTCCTGAAAAAGACCAATCTTGATAACACATTTTTGAGCAATTTTAGACCAATATCTAATCTTCCTTTTATATGCAAAATTATAGAAAAGGTAGTTTTTAATCAGCTGAACAAATTCTTAAACTCAAATGGATACCTGGATAATTTTCAATCTGGTTTCCGACCGCATCACAGCACAGAGACAGCACTCATTAAGATAATAAATGATATTCGCTTAAATTGTGACTCTGGCAAAATATCGGTGCTGGTATTGCTAGATCTCAGTGCTGCGTTTGACACTGTCGATCATAACATACTACTAGAGAGACTGGAAAACTGGGACGGGCTTTCTGGGATGGTACTCAAATGGTTCAGATCATACTTAGAAGGGAGAGGCTATTATGTGTTATTATGTGCTATTATGAGTCTAGGAGAGTATAAGTCTAAGTGGACATCCATGACATGCGGAGTCCCACAGGGCTCAATTCTTGCACCGCTCTTGTTTAGCCTGCATATGCTTCCACTAAGTCAAATAATGAGAAAGAACCAAATTGCCTATCACATCTATGCTGATGATACCCAGATTTACCTAGCCTTATCTCCAAATGACTACAGCCCCATTGACTCCCTCTGCCAATGCATTGAGGAAATTAATAGTTGGATGTGCCAGAACTATCTTCAGTTAAACAAGGAAAAGACTGAAGTCATTGCATTTGGAAACAAAGATGAAGTGTTCAAGGTGAATGCATACCTTGACTCTAGGGGTCATACAACTAAAAAACAAGTCAGGAATCTTGGTGTGATTCTGGAGACAGACCTTAGTTTCAGTAGTCATGTCAAAGCAGTAACTAAATCAGCATACTATCATTTAAATAACATTGCAAGAATTAGATGTTTTGTTTCCAGTCAAGACTTGGAGAAACTAGTTCATGCCTTTATCACCAGCAGGGTGGACTATTGTAATGGGCTCCTCACTGGCCTTCCCAAAAAGAGCATTAGACAGCTGCAGCTCATCCAGAACCAGAAGATCTGAGCATATCACACCAGTCCTCAGGTCCTTACACTGGCTTCCAGTTACATTTAGGATTGATTTTAAAGCACTTTTACTCGTATATAAGTCACTAAATGACCTAGGACCGAAATATATTGCAGATATGTTCACTGAATATAAGCCTAACAGAGCACTCAGATCATTAGGATCGAGTCAGTTAGAAATACCAAGGGTTCACACAAAACAAGGGGAGTCTGCCTTTAGTTATTATGCCACCCGCAGCTGGAATCAGCTTCCAGAAGAGATCAGATGTGCTAAAACACTAGTCACATTTAAATCTAGACGCATCTTTTTAGCTGTGCATTTGTTGAATGAGCACTGTGCAATGTCCGAACTGATTGCACTATATTTTCACTGTTTTATTATTATTATTATGTAAAATCATTTTCTAACTGTTTTTAAATGTTTTAATCATTTTAAAAGTTTTAAAATTGCTTGTTTTATTTTTGTTATTATTTTTCTTCATGATTATTTTACTTTCTTTTATGTAAAGCACTATGAATTACCATTGTGTACGAAATGTGCTGTATAAATAAACTTGCCTTGCCTTGCCTTGGTCTGTCGGCGGTCTCCCTCTATGTCACCCAAAGTAGCAGCAGCGCCGCGTCAGGCATGATTCTGGTGTGTAAAGACAAAGAAAACGCGAGGCAGTCGTCACGCAACTGACACACAGCAGAAACGATACGCTCACGCCACGCAGCCAGTGTGTCACCGGCCTTAGAATCAGCTGCAGGGCGGGATTTGCGCTGAACGCGGAGATTTCCGCCACTTAATATGTTTGTTTGGAAACATGAAAATGTTGCGCACACAAAATATTGCATTTAGTAATTCGGTACACACGTGCACCGTACCGAAACCCCTGTACTGCAGAATGACGAGTGGCAAGGCAAAGATCCTTTTAACAACAGTATCTTTACTATGAGACATGCAGGAGTTCAATACACAGTGTACAAACTTCAACAACGTAGCACCAACTAGCGCATGCGTATAAGCAAGCTGGAGTATCATAGTCTGCTCAGATTTAAAGCTACAGAACACTACTATGTTCTACATCCTCCTTCTTTAACTTTGACAGTTATTCCTTAATGAACAGTTTCTTATATTAAAGTTAACTCAAAGTTTTTTTTTTTTCATAGGAAACACATTAAACAGATTACTTGAGCTGAGAGTAAAAAGGCAATTAACACAACATTTGTTAACTCACATTGTAACATCAGTTATAATGTTAACATTTATAAATTGAACATTTTGTTACTGAATTACAGAACTTTCTTTTCTGTCTTTCTTTTTAAAATTATTGTTTTTCATTCCAGGTACTTTGGGTTTGGTTTGCAAATGCGACCTGCTCTGGTCACATATAGAGCTGTAGAAAGAACTTTTGTTGAATGTTCATGTTCATTCAGGGGTTTCTTCTCGGTTCCTTGTGGGGTGCATTGTTTTTAAACTCATTTGGAGTGAAGAATTTGTGCTTAGATTCAGCAGAGGGGGTTTGAACAAAGGGAAGCGACATTTCGCTGTGGTCTAACTTTTGTGGTGGTGGCTCTGCGACAGGAAGGATATGTTTTCGATTTCGTCTGTATTCTCTTCCTTCAACCTCAACAAGATATGATCTTGGTTCATCGCAGAGCTGTTTGACAAGTCCAATTCGGTCATGGCCTTATGACGTTGCAAATCTCACCACCTCTCCTTGTAAGAGTGGTCGGAGAGTTCTGCTAGACTTGTCATAGTATGCCTTTTGACAATGTCTCTTTTTTTGAGATCTGATTCTTGACAGCAACGTTATTCTTTGAGGCTGGCACCAGAATGGACTTGCTGATTGGCAGAGATGTGCGCGTCTGTCTCGACATTAATCTCTCTGCTGGTGAACCCAGTGTCTGGTCACGTGGAACATTCCTGAGGGTGAGCAAGTTTTGAAAAACATCAGAACCGTCCCTCTTGGATTTCCCCATTAGATGTTTTGCAGCCCGTTAGCTTGTGGATATTCAGGGCTACTAGTAGGATGTGTAAAATCCCAAGCAGCAGCAAATTCTTTGAACTGTTGGCTTGTAAACTGGGTACCGTTGTCTGAAAAGACTTTGTGTGGACTCCCATGAACAGAAAAGTGCCTTTTGAGTTTTGTGATTACTGTGCTGGAGGACAGGTCACGAAGCAGATCAATTTCGAACCATCCCGAATATGAGTCACCTACTACGAGGTAGTGTTGACCATTCCAGTCAAAGATATCCGTGGCCACACTTGACCATGGAAGATCTGGGATGTGATGTAAGCGTAGAGGCTCTTTTTGTTGATGGGGTTTCATACTGTTACAGACAGAGCATGATAGTACCTCCTTTTCAATGTCTTTAGTTAAAGAAGGCCAGAATACAATGCCCCGTGCCCTGCGTTTGGTCGCATCAAGGCCTGGATGACCTCTGTGAATAATGGTGATATACTCACTGCGTAGTGATTCTGGAATAACCGTTCTCTGTCCCTTCATGAGTATATCTTCATCGACTGTGAGCTCATCCCTGAAGGGAAAATACTCACGAATTTCCGCTGGCAGCTTTGATTGGCTACAGGGCCACCCTGACTTGATTATACTGCAGAGAGGTTGAAGGACTGGATCCTGTGCAGTATGAGTTTGCAACTCCTTCAGTCTGGAAGATGAGATGTGTTGAACTGACATAACTTCGAAGTCAGCTCCGTCATCTGTGTGTTCGTCTGGTGAGTCTCTGGGGGAACGTGACAATGTGTCGGCAAGGAACATATGTTTTCCTTTCTTGTATGTGATTGTGAAGTCGTATTTCTGCAATCTTAGCATCATGCGTTGCAGCCTTGCTGGAGCTGTGTGGATAGGCTTGTTAAGGATGGTAACCAATGGCTGATGGTCAGTTTCGATATGAATTTGTTTACCATATATGTAGTCATTGAATTTGGTGCACGCAAATACAACAGCCAGAAGTTCTTTTTCTATCTGTGCGTAACTTCTGTTTGCGTCAGAGTACGTGAATCGTACGCAACAGGAGCACCTTCTTGAAGACACGCAGCTCCGAGTCCGAACTGGGAGGCATCACAGGTGAGTGTGACGGGTTTAAGGACTTCATAATATTTTAAAGTAGGTGGACTAGAAATCCTGTGCTTCAGAACTTCAAAAGCGTCCTGATGCTGTTTAAACCAGCACCACTCTGTGTTTTTACAGGTCAGCTCGCGCAGAAGGGCAGACAGCTCACTAAGGTTCAATATGAATTTTCCTAAGTAGTTAATCATGCCTAGGAAGCGCTGCAGCGCAGTAACGTTGTCTGGTGCCGGCATTTCTGTGATTTCTTTTGTTTTTGCTGAGTCAGGTTGTAGTCCTTTGCTTGTGAAAATATGACCGACATAGCTCACCTCACTAAGGCGAAATTTGCACTTTTGAGGGTTCAGCCTCAAGTTCACTTCACGAGCACGGTCCAAAACTTTTCTTAGGTTTGCATCGTGTTCCTGCTCGCCATTACCTCCCACATGATGTCATGGACTATGACTGCGCACGGGTAGCCAGCAAAGATCTGCTCCATAGCGCGCTGAAAGACCTCGCTGGCCGAATTAATGCCAAAGGGCATCCTTAGAAATCGGAATCTTCCAAATGGCGTACTGAACGTAGTGAGGAGGGAGGACTTGTGATCCAGCGCAATCTGCCAAAAGGAGCTTTTTGCGTCGAGCACAGAGAATACTGTGGAGTTTGGCATCTGCGCTGCCACTTCTTCCACTGTGCGCATGGGGTGATGCGGACGTTTTAGGAACTTGTTTAGGTCCCTAGGGTCAATGCACAGTCTTATTTCATCTGAGTTTTTCTTGTGAGTCGCCACCATAGATGACACCCAATCAGTTGGCTCAGACACAGGAGTGATTACTCCCATAGCGACCATTCTTTCCAACTCTGCTTTTACCTTGTGTTGCATTGCTGCAGGAATTCTGCGTGCTGGACGGACAACAGGTTGAGCTTCTTTGTCCAGTTTCATGCAGTGCGTTACGGGAAGCTTTCCTATTTCATCTCGGAAGAGATCTGCATATTCTGTGTTAAGCTGCTGGACAAAACTTGAGTTTTATTTTACGCTGACTTGGTGGACTGCATTATTGAGAGAAATGGCCCATCTGAAGACAGTCAGACAGTCCGAGCAATGGCTGTAAATTTTTTTGCTCTACATAGAACTGTAGAGAGTTGGTCTGGTCACTCAGATTGCAAGATAACACGGTTGATCCAGCAGTTTGGATCTCCTCTCCACCATACGCAACAAGCTTCACATGGCGTGACACCTGAAGGTTTTCATCTTGCTTTACCTGTGCGAATGTCTGCAAAGACATGATGTTACATGAGGCTCCTGTGTCGATCTTTAGTTCGAGAGGCTTTCCATTGGTTTCTTTAACTGTTTTGAATCAATTCCGGCCACCTTTTGATGTTTAACCGCAACTCCATCTATAAAGAATGAGTCTTTGCTACTATTTGAAGCTTTAGTAACATCAATTTGATTTACAGTCTTTTTTAGATTTCGTGTGCGCTGAATTTTCACTGATTTGCAGCATTTTTGGAAGCGTTTCCATTTGTTGCACCTGTGACATTGCTGGCCATATGCAGGACATTTCTCCCGTTTTGCCTCATGGTTGCTTCCACAATTGCTGCAATTATGAATTTGTTGCGGGGTAAACTTGTCTAATCTGTGTTTGGGAGTACGAAACGGTTTTCTTTTTACCGTTTGTTGAACACTATCCACATTTGTCAAGTTTTGCTTTGGTCCAGCTAGTGTTTTAGTGTGCTGGTCAGTAAGTTCATGTATTTGACATATTTCAATGGCTTTTGTCAATGTTAGCTCATTGTCACGCAACAGGAGTTTTCTCATTCCATCGTTGAGTATCCCACACACGAGTCGATCTCTTATCAATTCTTCCTGTAAATCTCCAAACCTGCAACTCTGTGCCTTGTTTCGTAGGTTGCTTACATATGCCTCTATTGTTTCTCCTGGCTTTTGGTTTCTTGAATTAAATTTGTGTCTTTCCATCGTTATGTTTGTTTGTGGACTGCAAAGTTCGTGAAACTTACGTTTTAGACATTCCGGGTCCTCGCGTGATTCAGCCGGAGTAATTATTCGTCGGTTTTCTCCATCGCCTGTATATATAGCGGGTTTATAGACGAATTTCTTCCGAGCCGGCCAAATTAAGCAGTATGAATGCTTTCGTGCGAGGCTTTTTCTCAGAGTGTGCAGCAGTAATGAATATATCGAATTCCTGCTCAAACACACGCCAATTTTCGGCGATATTGCCATCAAATACAAGAGGATCGGGTCTGCGGAACCCTTCAGCCATGATTTATTGTGCGATGAATAACGATGGCTTACTGTGTGGATGCTCGTTCGGAATAGATCATTTTCTCGCTGCTCTTACGATTCTGTGCAGACCACTTCTGACACCATGCAATGACGAGTGGCAAGGCAAAGATCCTTTTAACAACAGTATCTTTACTATGAGACATGCAGGAGTTCAATACACAGTGTACAAACTTCAACAACATAGCACCAACTAGCGCATGCGTATAAGCAAGCTGGAGTATCATAGTCTGCTCAGATTTAAAGCTACAGAACACTACTATGTTCTACATGTACCAAAACGGTCTGGTACGAATACACGTACCGTTACACCCCTAATAAATATATATATATATATATATATATATATATATATATATATATATATATATATAAATCCTTCTACTAATGATAAAAGTAATTATTACCAAGTCCTTTCTCTTCTCTGGGTTTGTCTTAATGTCGCGGTCTAGCGCCAAAAGAGACTCAGCATCCCTCAACGGCAGGAAACTTCCGTCCATGTGGTGTCCATGTGGTGTAGGTGTAGAAGAGAGATCCTGAACAATCCGCAGCAGATTTCTTTGCATATCACACATCACCTCCTGCTTGGCAATGATCTCTCGTAGTAATGCTGAAACCAGAACAAAAACGGTTAATTCCTTGCCAGCTGTAACATAGAAATGAATTGTAAATGGAAATAGAGCATAAGGTCTCACCAGAGTGCAGGTCCATCTCAGAAGCAGCATGAGGGGCAAGATGGAATGGCTCAGGAGTTCCACGGTGGCGAGACGATTGAGAGGGAAGATGGTAGGATGGCTCAGGAGGTCCAAGGGCGTGAAACGGCAGCAGAGAGGCAAGTTTACTAGCTGGAGGAGATATTTCATCTGATGAGGAAATGGCATCACGCAACAGTGACGGCAGAGGTGGAATGGAGGGGACCTTAGGGAGGACTAGTTTGGGCGTCACAGGCTCCTCATCAGACTCCTCCTGACTCGAGAGGAAGTGCTGGTTTGGTCTTTGAAGAGAAAAAACTAAAATTATTTACAACCCTACAGCCGTGTAAGGCCCATTTACACTGCCTACTATGAAGAGACCCATCCATGAATAAAACTAAGGTTTTGAAGTAAATTAAATCCCACAGTTACGGTTTCTCACCAACTACCCCACATACAATTTTTTCAGTGATACTTCTTACAGAAATTTGGCAACTTAAATGCTTAAATCTTTTTACATGCCTTAGTTTAAAGACAAACATTATGTAGACAAACTGAGCAAAATCTGAGTGCAACACATTCAGCAGATTTGCGACATACTTGGTTTTTCTTTTTTTTGGCCTCCCCTCCTCTGCTTCTGACTGGAGGTCTGTGTCATCTTCTGCCCTGCGAAGTTTCAACCTTGCCTCACTAAAGCTCTCTGTCAAGAATGGGAACAAAGTGAAAAACAAAGCTTTACCCAAGCCGGTATTGCGGTTGTGAGATAAGATCATGATTGTTATCTATTAAATCATTAGGTTCTTGTAATGTCTGCATCCCAGTGTCAACTTTACATTACAAAAAACAAATAAATACACTTAATGACACCAGTCATAAACATAATTGTCATTAAAGTTCATGATGTGCATCATGCTAATAAGGCTTGCTCTTATGTTGACACTTAAAAAAAAACAGGTGTTACAGTTACATTTACATTTTAAGAAATACATAAAAAAGTGGCTTAATTGAGTCTTGAACCATGAACAATGGATTAAAGTGAACACTTACTTGCTTTGTAAAGAACCCTGATGTCATAACTTGTCCAGGTCTCCTTAGGCATCTCACAGTTCTTGATGGCCTTCAACATGGCATCGGGTTTGTAGTTAGGCCATTTACAGACCTCTCCTTCCACCCACACACCTGGCACCACCTCCACTTCATTTGTCTTAATGAAGCTCACTATGAAATACACTGAGGGATGGGGTTGGGGGGTGTGGGGGATTAAAAGTTATTTTTGATGTAAAAGGGGAATGACAATAAAACTGCCCTGTTCCCCATATGGCATCCTGAAATATTTGAATACGTCATTCAGCCTTGTACATTTTAGATCTGAAGACAAATTTGACACTACAAATACTCCTACTTCTTTAGAATCAACTGGGTAATTAAAAAATGTCCCCATCTTTGCAAATTCACGGTAGATGATGTACTCCTGGCCTTTATAGACAATAATATTTTCCACCAAAGCAACAATCTGATTGATTCTAACACAATTGTCTCCTGTAATTCTGATGTGCACACCATTCATTACCAGTTCTCTGAATTGAAGAACATCCCCTTCAAACAAGTCAGGTACAGGCCCATTTCTATGCTCTATATTTACTTGCGTTTTTGGCCACTTGACTTCAACGCTATGTTTTTGATTGTGAACTTCAGACACTCTACGGATCACCTGAGTTAGAGGGCTGTGTGGTTTCCTGATCATTTTTTTTAATGTACACAGGTAATTTTCAAATGGAAACCCAGAGATCACATCTAAATGACCATGAATCTTTACATCATCACTAAGATGAATCAACCCATGTATATTGTAGACATCAAACTCAGGACCATACAATTTACTAAAGTGCTCCACAAATGACACAAGTAACCCTTTCACAAACCCATTTAGAGCTGAACAAATGCGGGGATTGGCTAAAATCGAGATGGCAACTGATAGCAGCATGAAGTTGTTATACATTTCCTCAGGTAACACACCCCTAAGCACAAGAGGACCGGTGTACAGAAGGAACTGCCTGAGTTCAGTTGCCTTCCACCTTAGTCTTTCTGCCAGACTCCTTGGCTTCCTAGCAAATTCAAATGGGACGAATGCCTTCAAACTTACCAGCTTTTCAGAGATCTCCTGCATGTCACGACCCGAACGACGACACCGAAGAGGGCCAGAACTGCCAAACCACAAATCTAAGAGCCTCCTCATTACTCCCAAACAAACCAAATGCATATAATCATGAGGAAACTGACCGACCATACCGATACCAGTTTCAAGTAGAGGGGAAACTGCTATGTGATGTTCCTCATCTGTGCCCCTCGCAAATGACTCATCAGTCCTATCAGGAGCACTTACCTCTGGGAATGTCATGTGGTGATTAGCATAAACACCTGGCTGTAAACACTTATCACATCCTGCATAACCTGAATGGCCTTTCACCTGTTTGATAAAGGCTCTAGCAGGAGCATCACAAACGACCAAACTTACCTTCAGAAACAAGGTTTTTGAGCCCATGACACATCCCTCTCTCAGCATTGTCAATTCTTGAACAAGGGCACCAAGATAATCTTGCAACCAAGTGGGTTTAGTCTCACCACAGAACAAAGCAATTAACAGTGGCCTGCTGGAAACATAATCTTTGTGACGCAACATGCCTAACACTGGCCAGATCTGAGTCGACGAGCTCTTAAACAGCGGCAATCCATCAAAATTAAGCTGCAACATGAAAACATTTCTGTCTGGAAATTTGGACAACAAATACTCAAATGTTTTGCGAAACATGTTCAAAATACCAAAATAGAAAAACACCCCCCCAGCCAACCTTTGCAGAGTGTACCTGGTTGCCGTTTTTTAAAAGGGTTCTCCCGTCCTTTGGAAGAAAGGGGTGATGCACAGAAGAGCAGACAATGCCACTAATGATACACCATACTCAACAGCCCAGTTAGACAGAGCAGTGGACAAATCTAAAGGAGGAGAAATCTCATCATCCTCCTCATCATCTTCAAAGACCTCATCCTCACTCACGTCAGTGTCCACAACTTCACCAAAGTCACTACTTACCATCTCATTGTGCTCTACGACACCTGTGCAAAGACTTCTTTGTACCTCTAAAATTCTGTCATTTGTCCTTTTTATGGCTCGCTTGCGCATGTTACTCCACTGGGACCGCTCCATTGTGAACTGGGGAAAACCAAACACAAACATTTGTTAATGCTACTGATTAAGAGAAAAGGGAGAAGAAAGCTCTATATGCATGTCTTGAACAGTGTATGTCTCAAGTAGTCTAGGCTGTACTGTAGGGTAAACCTTAGTCACATAATAAACAACTCCACTGCTCTTTTGATTTATTTGTATTGAAATTTTAAATCAAATCTTTCAAATTTCAATAAACATACGTTGATCAAGGCACACAGTGTTACACTAGCCAAATAAAACAGCTCCATTCAAAAATACTTAGAAAAGGTAATGAAAAATATTTCCTGTTGAAGCCTGCAGCTCATTGATAATTTTATTCCATGTAAAAATCTGTCAGGCTCAATTGTTGAATAAGATAGAAACCGTGCAATGAACACGGGAAAGAACATTTTTTTGGTTTGTTGGCAATTGGATAGCACCATGACTGCCATCAGTTTAGTGATCTTATACCACCTATATCAGATACACCGATGTGATTGGCTCACAGCAATACAAGTGGCAAAAGTAATGTGCATCATTTTTCATTGCCAGAGTGTCTCGCAGCGACAATTAAAATTGTGCTCTTGCGAGAACTCTGGAGTTTCCAGGGTACAAAAAGGCTGTGGTACATTGATTTTCAAACAACACGAACTCATAGCTGCCAACTTTTGAGTTATGCTTGGAGTGAGATTTTTTTTTTTTGGGGATATAGAAAAAAAAAATCTTGCATCACAATAAGTGTATTGTGATTGTCAAAACATTTTAGTATCTATAAACTGAATTTTATTAGGTTTAGTGACAACATCTGGTAAGCTACGTTTTTTATTATTGCTTGAAACAAATTTAAGCATTTCAGTTCAATTCTTGTGATTTGATTTAATATTGACTAATTTGGATAAATATAAGGTACACAAAAAACCTCACCTAATACGGTAAACATACAGATAGCCTTATCAGCTTGTAGTATTAAAAATAATTCAAATTAAATGTAATGCGTTTTTTTATTATAATAACAACATTAATGATCAAGTAAAAATATAATAAATGTGTAATATAATAGGCTACACATATTTAGCTAAATACTCTATAGCTACTTCTTTTCTAGCCAACTTATGTGCTCTGGCCTATATTAAATTGCTTTCCTGAGGTAGGCTAAATGTTATGTGACAATTGTTCTCCAGCTGTTTTATTGACCCTTTCCATAAAATTGACAGAATCCGAGATTTTTTTTTATATCATAAGTAAGCTAGTGCCAGAAGCGTGATGGCTGCTTCGCGTTTTCTGTGTCTGAGGCCGGTGACACACTGGATGCGTGGCGCAAGCGTCTCAGCCGCGTGGCGTGTCGGTTTTTAATTCGGCTCCCATGTTAACAGGTTAGAGCTTACAGACCAGCTGCGTGAGACGCGCGTCTCAGGCGCGGCTCGAGCCGCGCGGCAAACGCTTGCTTGCTAGAAATAGAACCGACGCCTATTTTTACCGCGACACGCGCGCGTGTTGGAAGCTTTTCCAGGCAAAATATAATAGTAAAATGTGTTTAAATGTCATTTTGTACACAAATACATATGATTTCCTGATATTTTGATATTTGAAAGTCTATAGGTTGACATAAATTCAGATATAAATGTAATTAAAGAAAATAATAATAATTATCGATTTTCAAATATTGCAGCCCAGATGGCAAATGACATGTGGCCCAGTTCTGGCCCACATCTCCCATATTCTTCTCTCCCACATACCGCGCGGAATGACGGCGATGACTCAACCTGAGTCTGGCTGACATATGTCAGCCACAACTGAACCAGATCTGGGCCACATCTCAGAAATGGTGTGGGTGACATCTGGGCCAGATCTGGCCCAGTTTTGTCTGACAGAAGTCAGCCACAACTGTACCAGATCCATGCCGCATCTCACAAATGGCATGGGCGACACCTGGCCCAGATGTCAACCATGCCATTTCTGAGATTTGGCCCAGATCCGTCCCAGTTGTGGCTGACTTCTGGGTTAGATATGGCCCATATTTACCCTTTCTAGACACAAAAGAATATGTAATTAATCCAGAATAAAGAAAACACTCATGTAGTCTAAACTGCTTTATTAAAATATAAAAATTAGACAAATAAATATACATACATGAATACAACTGCATGTATAGATATAAAACAAATACATTTACATTATTACAAAATAAAAAATGCAGATAAATATTTATAAATATAGTTAAATACACATTAACATTACATTTACATTTAGCAGACACTTTTATCCAAAGCAACTTACAAATGAGGACAATGGAAGCAATCAAAATCAACAAAAGAGCAATGATACAGGTGCTGGTCATATAATTAGAATATCATCAAAAAGTTGATTTATTTCTCTAATTCCATTCAAAAAGTGAAACTTGTATATTATTTTTATTCATTACACACAGACTGATATATTTCAAATGTTTATTTCTTTTAATTTTGACGTTTATAACTGACAGCTAAGGAAAATCTCAAATTCAGACGCAGCAGAGAGGAGTGAGTATGAGAAACATTCAGATACACAGCCTGATTCAGTCTTCTGAATTGGGAGTAGCGAACATGCATTATAAACTTCTTTCAAATTAGAATATGTTGGGGAGATAAAATGTGCAAGATAACGTATATGTACTAATAAAAAAAATCAAACAAAAAACATCAAACAAAAAAAAATGTATCTTTTACTCTCCAGTACTGAAAGCAGAACTGATAAGGGTCTGGAGCGCATGTGGCCCCTAGAGTCCCCAAATGAGGTTTCCTTTTTGCACATTAAGCTAACAGCATCATCGCCAAAGGAGCCACAAGAGGTTCCCTCTGTGGCCTCTGAAGCGACAGGCATTTGCCCTCCTGACCTCAGCTCATCTGGGGAAAAGGAAAGACAAATGCTACAAGATGTAACATGATTTTAATCATATTTTTGTAGTCTTTTTATTGTCTTCTGTTTTAAATGCCTCATACCTTTTTAACCCTACTGCTCATGGCCCTCACCATCTCTACTATCAATGTCAGAAGTGTGAGGTCCACCATTAGAGCACAGAGTATTTTGTCCTTTTTAAAATCTTTTAAGTCAGATTTGTTTTTATTACAAGAGTGTTCTCTGCCCTTTTTAACTAGGTACACAAAAATGGAAGAGCTATGGTCCGCAGGAGCCTCCATATGGAGCGGATCAAATTTTAACAAAAACGACGGAGTTGCGGTTTTAATTAATAATCCTAACATCTTGGTGAAGGGCAGCACTGTGGTGAGGCAAGGCCGGGCACTTTTAGTAAATCTGACCTTTTTAGACAGGGATTTTAATGTTCTTAATGTATATGGTTTTACGGAAAAGAACGAAAGATATGAGCTTTTAGAAGACTTGCAACCCCACATGCTAGGTAGGGCTCCCCTAATGGTAGCAGGGGATTTTAATTGTGTTTTATCTAAAACAGACAGGAAAAGGGTAGGGGAGGATTTCAGAGTGGACAAAACGTCGGTTTTATTGCAGGGTTTAGTCAGAGATTTTAATTTAGTCGACTGTTTTAAAATTTTGCATCAAAGAGAGGAGGGCTTCACCTGGTTCAGTGGTGATGGTACCAAAGCCTCTCGAATCGACTACGTGTTTACAAGGGACTGCCCGCCAACCGATGCTACATTAACCCCCCTTTTTTTCTCTGATCACATGATGCTGTCTTGCACCCTTTCACTGCCCATGGGTGTGACGGTAGGGGGAGGGCTGTGGAAGCTGAACTGTTCCCTGTTGGAAGACAAGAATGTAATTTTAGAATATAGGGAACAGTTCAGCCAATGGCAGACCCTCCAAGACTTTTATGATACACGTGCACAGTGGTGGGAGATGGTAAAGGACCGGACGAGACAGTTTTTTAGAAAGATAGGGAAAGAAAAGAAGAGTAGGGAAAAGAAATGCATGTTGGGGTTGCAAAAAAGACTACAAAGGTATTTTAATCTTTTAAATAATGGTTTTGATTTTAACAATGAAATCCAGGATGTAAAAAAGGAGATGTCAGTTTTAGCCAATATAGAAAGTAAAGGGGTCCTTTTAAGAAGCAAAGAGAGAGAAATTGAAGAAGGGGAAAAGTGTACCAGATATTTTTTTAAGAAAATAATAACAAGGGGTTGGGGGTTAACCAGGGTTAAAACAGGGGATAGGGAGGTTAACACAACAAAAGAGATTTTAGAGGATGTGGAAAAATTTTATGGGGCTTTATATAGTTTTAAAAAGGTACACTCAGACACCGTAAAAGAAGTTTTAAATTTTGTTGAGAAAAGGGTCGACTGTCAAAATGAGATTTTAGCCCAAGATTTGAACATTTTAGAAACCCAAAAAGCTCTTGGAGGTTTTAAAAAGGGGAAGTCCCCAGGAGTGGATGGACTTCCCCTGGAGTTTTATCTAACATTTTGGGACATTTTAGGACAAGAGCTTTTGACAGTTTTTAAAGAGTTTGAGACCCTCGACAGACTTCCAGACAGTTTTAGAATAGGGATAGTTTCTTTACTTCACAAAAAAGGTGACCGGACTGACTTAAAAAACTAGAGACCCATAACACTTTTAAATTTCGATTATAAACTTTTTAGCAAAGTTTTAGCAACACGCATGTCAACTGTTTTAGAGGACGTGATTCACCCGGATCAAGCTTGTTCTGTGCCCGGAAGAAAGATAACAGACAACCTAGTGCTGATTAGAGACGCCATCTGTTACACGAGAGACAGAAATATTCGGCTAGTAGTCCTAAATTTAGATTTTGAAAAAGCATTTGATCGAGTCTCGCACCAGTACCTCTTCCAGGTTCTGGAGAAAATGGGGTTTCCAAAGAGGTTTATAGCCTGGGTGGGACTGCTGTACAAGGGAATAGTCAGCAAAATTCTAATAAATGGGCATCTTTCCAAAGCTGTGAACATACACAGTGGTGTCCGTCAGGGATGTCCTTTATCTCCTCTTCTGTATGTGGCTTGCATCGAGCCACTGGCACAGATCTTGAGAAGGGACAAATGGATCAAAGGACTGGACGTTCCTGGGACGGGGGGACTGACGGCGACCTGTGTTTTATATATGGACGACGTAACTCTTTTAGCCACAGACGTTTTATCAATACGAAGAGCACTGGACTTGACTGACTGGTACGGTCGGGCCTCGGGCGCCAAACTCAATAGAAACAAGTCCGAGGCCCAGCTCTTCGGGCCGTGGGGAGACGTGGACACAGGAGGACTTGATTTGGTTTTTAAAGACAACGATTTTAAGATTTTAGGCGTTAAATTTGATAAAGACGAGGGTGGACGGGAAAACTGGACTGACTTGTTAGGGAAAGTTAGGAAAAGACTGGGGTTTTGGGGACTTGGACAGATGACGATGGAAGGCAAGGTTTTAATTTTTAAATCTGTGATTTTACCTCTGATTTTACTTGTCTGTTCTGTTTTTAGCCCCCCTCGGTGGTTCCTGGGGAAACTGGAGAGGGCGGTGTTTTACTTCCTGTGGGGGTCCAAGTGGGAGCGCCTGAAGAGGGAGACCATCAAGAAAAGGCCGGAGAACGGAGGAAAAGGCCTCCCAGACCCCCACCTGTTTTTAGGCAGCCGCTTCACCGCCCTGCACATTAGTTATGCCACGACCCCATCCAAAGAAAACAAGACGGCTGCAATGGCGCGATTTTGGATGGGGTCTTACCTACGAACACTGAAAATTTTACCAGTGGACTTGAAAACCCCAGTGTCTTTTAACTTGCCCAAAGAGTACAGTTTTATAAAAAAGTTTTTAAAGAAATACCTTTTAGAGAGTGAAGATGTCACCATTTTAACTCAACACAAGTCTCTCATCTCTGTTGTGCAGGACCGGGAACCGGTGAGTCCAGTTCCGGGCCTCACACCAAGTGAGGCCAAACCGGTTTGGCGGAACGCGGCTCACCCCGCTCTCCAGAACAGGCACAAGGACTTATCGTGGATGGTGGCTCATGAGATCTTCCCGGTCAGGGCGGTTATGCACTCCAGAGGCATGGCCAAAAACCCCATCTGCCCGCGGTCCGGCTGCAATTCTTCGGAGACCGTCCACCACCTGCTCTGGGAGTGCAGCACTGCGCGGGACCTGTGGGCCAAGACCGGCCCCCTGTATTTCCCGTGCCTACCAGCGGGTGGGGCCCAGTTCGGGTACCAGCTCGCCATCCTTGGGGTGGGCCGGGGCTTGAAGGACTTGACGGCACAGAAATTTACCTCGCTCTGGCGCACCCTCAACGTCATCAAGGATGCCATCTGGGCCACCAGAAACCTGCTGGTGGGGAAGCGCGTTACGGTAACCCTCCATGCATGCGAGCTAAAGGTAACATCAATGCTGCAGGGGTACCGGACGACGATATTCGGACGGGGGGGCCGGGGTCGCACGGAGAGGGTCCCGGCAGGCACCGACCCTGGCCGCCCGTAGATGCACCCTCACCACTCTGGCTACGGGAACAGCGGGCCAGCGGACCGGAGGAGAGGGGATCTCCGCTGAGTCCATAAAGTAGCATCTCATGTCCCTGTTCTGGAGAGTGGGGTGATGACCCACTTGATAAGGACTCACCCCCGGTCTTGCACAATAGATGATTTTTAATTGGTGTTTTTTATTGTTTTATCATGAAAGAGGTTTTATTAACATATATATAAATATATATATATATATATATATATATATATATATATATTCGAGGCTTGTTTGCTTTTTTTTAAATTTGTATTTTACTTTTGGAACTGACCGCACCTTTTAACCACACCTCAATAATGGACTTTTAAAAACAAGCAAAACACTGTGGTTTTAATCAAATGCTTTTTAACAATGATTGTTTCTTTCATTTTACCATGTGTATTTATTATATATTATATTGCTTGTTTTAATGTGTGATTAAAAAGAAAATGTTGTGTGAAAAAGAAAAAATGCAAATGGAAAAAATGTAAATGGTGACAATAAAACTTTTTCGAAAGAAAAAATCTGTTCTTATCTTATTCTCTATTCAGGCAGGGTGAGGGGAAGCTCCTGGGAATGTCCCGTATGGACTTTTCCAGGAAGCTGATCCAAAAGACCTTAGCTTTTAAATGTGACGACCTGAATTGTTTGATGACTCTGCCCTTGAACAAAGGATTTGATGTTAGTTTTAAAACCGCTTCCCTACTTAATGACTTTTGGCAAAGGTTTGAATCAGTTAAAGCCCAGTTCTCCATGTTCACTGTTGAGAAACTTTCTGATAACACACTTAAAACTGTGATTGTCAGGATGTTCAATGAAACCGTGACTGGAGATGATATTTGTGTTTGGTTGGGTAGATTTTGCACTGTTCGAGGCCAGCCTGTCAAAGTGTTAGATGAAGATGGCATTTGGACATGCTCCTGGCGAATTCCCATTAAATAATGGGAAGACGCTGGGGGCTACCAGGGCCTGAAGCATCTGCCTTCCATGATTGTGCTCGGAGAGAACAGAGGCTACATACATTATCAAGGAATGCCCAAACTCTGCAGAAAGTGTGGAAGGTTTGGTCATCTAGCTGAAGCATGCCAAGAGTTAATCTGTGGGAAGTGTAGAGAAATTGGTCACAGTTTTGATGACTGTACCAATGGCAGACGGTGCAATCTTTGTGGAGAAACAAACCATCTCTACAGAGACTGCCCTAAAAGTTTTGCCAACAAGCTAAAAATGGCCGCCCCACATGGGCAACAAACGAAGGAACAAAGGAGAGAGGAGGCGGTCCCTGAGGTTTTGGCGGGAATTTCAAATTCCCAGCCGGCCTCAGGGATTGGGCAGGAAGGAGGAAGTGGGGCGGCCAGAGGGGCGGAGGCAACGGAACAGGAAGTGGTAATGGAAGGAGAGGAAAGTGAGGAAGAATCACTGCTAACAGTTTCGGATGGGGTGGAAGAATCCACTGGGAGTGAGACAGAGTGTTCACTCCCTAATGCTCAGGTGCAAAAAAGACCTGCGGGGTCTCCTCTGATTGTAACGGAGGAGAAAAAATCTAGAGCAGCATATAAGCTCGATAGTTCCGACTCGGTAGATCTGGAGCGCATGTGGCCCCTAGAGTCCCCAAATGAGGTTTCCTTTTTGCACATTAAGCTAACAGCATCATCGCCAAAGGAGCCACAAGAGGTTCCCTCTGTGGCCTCTGAAGCGACAGGCATTTGCCCTCCTGACCTCAGCTCATCTGGGGAAAAGGAAAGACAAATGCTACAAGATGTAACATGATTTTAATCATATTTTTGTAGTCTTTTTATTGTCTTCTGTTTTAAATGCCTCATACCTTTTTAACCCTACTGCTCATGGCCCTCACCATCTCTACTATCAATGTCAGAAGTGTGAGGTCCACCATTAGAGCACAGAGTATTTTGTCCTTTTTAAAATCTTTTAAGTCAGATTTGTTTTTATTACAAGAGTGTTCTCTGCCCTTTTTAACTAGGTACACAAAAATGGAAGAGCTATGGTCCGCAGGAGCCTCCATATGGAGCGGATCAAATTTTAACAAAAACGACGGAGTTGCGGTTTTAATTAATAATCCTAACATCTTGGTGAAGGGCAGCACTGTGGTGAGGCAAGGCCGGGCACTTTTAGTAAATCTGACCTTTTTAGACAGGGATTTTAATGTTCTTAATGTATATGGTTTTACGGAAAAGAACGAAAGATATGAGCTTTTAGAAGACTTGCAACCCCACATGCTAGGTAGGGCTCCCCTAATGGTAGCAGGGGATTTTAATTGTGTTTTATCTAAAACAGACAGGAAAAGGGTAGGGGAGGATTTCAGAGTGGACAAAACGTCGGTTTTATTGCAGGGTTTAGTCAGAGATTTTAATTTAGTCGACTGTTTTAAAATTTTGCATCAAAGAGAGGAGGGCTTCACCTGGTTCAGTGGTGATGGTACCAAAGCCTCTCGAATCGACTACGTGTTTACAAGGGACTGCCCGCCAACCGATGCTACATTAACCCCCCTTTTTTTCTCTGATCACATGATGCTGTCTTGCACCCTTTCACTGCCCATGGGTGTGACGGTAGGGGGAGGGCTGTGGAAGCTGAACTGTTCCCTGTTGGAAGACAAGAATGTAATTTTAGAATATAGGGAACAGTTCAGCCAATGGCAGACCCTCCAAGACTTTTATGATACACGTGCACAGTGGTGGGAGATGGTAAAGGACCGGACGAGACAGTTTTTTAGAAAGATAGGGAAAGAAAAGAAGAGTAGGGAAAAGAAATGCATGTTGGGGTTGCAAAAAAGACTACAAAGGTATTTTAATCTTTTAAATAATGGTTTTGATTTTAACAATGAAATCCAGGATGTAAAAAAGGAGATGTCAGTTTTAGCCAATATAGAAAGTAAAGGGGTCCTTTTAAGAAGCAAAGAGAGAGAAATTGAAGAAGGGGAAAAGTGTACCAGATATTTTTTTAAGAAAATAATAACAAGGGGTTGGGGGTTAACCAGGGTTAAAACAGGGGATAGGGAGGTTAACACAACAAAAGAGATTTTAGAGGATGTGGAAAAATTTTATGGGGCTTTATATAGTTTTAAAAAGGTACACTCAGACACCGTAAAAGAAGTTTTAAATTTTGTTGAGAAAAGGGTCGACTGTCAAAATGAGATTTTAGCCCAAGATTTGAACATTTTAGAAACCCAAAAAGCTCTTGGAGGTTTTAAAAAGGGGAAGTCCCCAGGAGTGGATGGACTTCCCCTGGAGTTTTATCTAACATTTTGGGACATTTTAGGACAAGAGCTTTTGACAGTTTTTAAAGAGTTTGAGACCCTCGACAGACTTCCAGACAGTTTTAGAATAGGGATAGTTTCTTTACTTCACAAAAAAGGTGACCGGACTGACTTAAAAAACTGGAGACCCATAACACTTTTAAATTTCGATTATAAACTTTTTAGCAAAGTTTTAGCAACACGCATGTCAACTGTTTTAGAGGACGTGATTCACCCGGATCAAGCTTGTTCTGTGCCCGGAAGAAAGATAACAGACAACCTAGTGCTGATTAGAGACGCCATCTGTTACACGAGAGACAGAAATATTCGGCTAGTAGTCCTAAATTTAGATTTTGAAAAAGCATTTGATCGAGTCTCGCACCAGTACCTCTTCCAGGTTCTGGAGAAAATGGGGTTTCCAAAGAGGTTTATAGCCTGGGTGGGACTGCTGTACAAGGGAATAGTCAGCAAAATTCTAATAAATGGGCATCTTTCCAAAGCTGTGAACATACACAGTGGTGTCCGTCAGGGATGTCCTTTATCTCCTCTTCTGTATGTGGCTTGCATCGAGCCACTGGCACAGATCTTGAGAAGGGACAAATGGATCAAAGGACTGGACGTTCCTGGGACGGGGGGACTGACGGCGACCTGTGTTTTATATATGGACGACGTAACTCTTTTAGCCACAGACGTTTTATCAATACGAAGAGCACTGGACTTGACTGACTGGTACGGTCGGGCCTCGGGCGCCAAACTCAATAGAAACAAGTCCGAGGCCCAGCTCTTCGGGCCGTGGGGAGACGTGGACACAGGAGGACTTGATTTGGTTTTTAAAGACAACGATTTTAAGATTTTAGGCGTTAAATTTGATAAAGACGAGGGTGGACGGGAAAACTGGACTGACTTGTTAGGGAAAGTTAGGAAAAGACTGGGGTTTTGGGGACTTGGACAGATGACGATGGAAGGCAAGGTTTTAATTTTTAAATCTGTGATTTTACCTCTGATTTTACTTGTCTGTTCTGTTTTTAGCCCCCCTCGGTGGTTCCTGGGGAAACTGGAGAGGGCGGTGTTTTACTTCCTGTGGGGGTCCAAGTGGGAGCGCCTGAAGAGGGAGACCATCAAGAAAAGGCCGGAGAACGGAGGAAAAGGCCTCCCAGACCCCCACCTGTTTTTAGGCAGCCGCTTCACCGCCCTGCACATTAGTTATGCCACGACCCCATCCAAAGAAAACAAGACGGCTGCAATGGCGCGATTTTGGATGGGGTCTTACCTACGAACACTGAAAATTTTACCAGTGGACTTGAAAACCCCAGTGTCTTTTAACTTGCCCAAAGAGTACAGTTTTATAAAAAAGTTTTTAAAGAAATACCTTTTAGAGAGTGAAGATGTCACCATTTTAACTCAACACAAGTCTCTCATCTCTGTTGTGCAGGACCGGGAACCGGTGAGTCCAGTTCCGGGCCTCACACCAAGTGAGGCCAAACCGGTTTGGCGGAACGCGGCTCACCCCGCTCTCCAGAACAGGCACAAGGACTTATCGTGGATGGTGGCTCATGAGATCTTCCCGGTCAGGGCGGTTATGCACTCCAGAGGCATGGCCAAAAACCCCATCTGCCCGCGGTCCGGCTGCAATTCTTCGGAGACCGTCCACCACCTGCTCTGGGAGTGCAGCACTGCGCGGGACCTGTGGGCCAAGACCGGCCCCCTGTATTTCCCGTGCCTACCAGCGGGTGGGGCCCAGTTCGGGTACCAGCTCGCCATCCTTGGGGTGGGCCGGGGCTTGAAGGACTTGACGGCACAGAAATTTACCTCGCTCTGGCGCACCCTCAACGTCATCAAGGATGCCATCTGGGCCACCAGAAACCTGCTGGTGGGGAAGCGCGTTACGGTAACCCTCCATGCATGCGAGCTAAAGGTAACATCAATGCTGCAGGGGTACCGGACGACGATATTCGGACGGGGGGGCCGGGGTCGCACGGAGAGGGTCCCGGCAGGCACCGACCCTGGCCGCCCGTAGATGCACCCTCACCACTCTGGCTACGGGAACAGCGGGCCAGCGGACCGGAGGAGAGGGGATCTCCGCTGAGTCCATAAAGTAGCATCTCATGTCCCTGTTCTGGAGAGTGGGGTGATGACCCACTTGATAAGGACTCACCCCCGGTCTTGCACAATAGATGATTTTTAATTGGTGTTTTTTATTGTTTTATCATGAAAGAGGTTTTATTAACATATATATAAATATATATATATATATATATATATATATATATATATTCGAGGCTTGTTTGCTTTTTTTTAAATTTGTATTTTACTTTTGGAACTGACCGCACCTTTTAACCACACCTCAATAATGGACTTTTAAAAACAAGCAAAACACTGTGGTTTTAATCAAATGCTTTTTAACAATGATTGTTTCTTTCATTTTACCATGTGTATTTATTATATATTATATTGCTTGTTTTAATGTGTGATTAAAAAGAAAATGTTGTGTGAAAAAGAAAAAATGCAAATGGAAAAAATGTAAATGGTGACAATAAAACTTTTTCGAAAGAAAAAATCTGTTCTTATCTTATTCTCTATTCAGGCAGGGTGAGGGGAAGCTCCTGGGAATGTCCCGTATGGACTTTTCCAGGAAGCTGATCCAAAAGACCTTAGCTTTTAAATGTGACGACCTGAATTGTTTGATGACTCTGCCCTTGAACAAAGGATTTGATGTTAGTTTTAAAACCGCTTCCCTACTTAATGACTTTTGGCAAAGGTTTGAATCAGTTAAAGCCCAGTTCTCCATGTTCACTGTTGAGAAACTTTCTGATAACACACTTAAAACTGTGATTGTCAGGATGTTCAATGAAACCGTGACTGGAGATGATATTTGTGTTTGGTTGGGTAGATTTTGCACTGTTCGAGGCCAGCCTGTCAAAGTGTTAGATGAAGATGGCATTTGGACATGCTCCTGGCGAATTCCCATTAAATAATGGGAAGACGCTGGGGGCTACCAGGGCCTGAAGCATCTGCCTTCCATGATTGTGCTCGGAGAGAACAGAGGCTACATACATTATCAAGGAATGCCCAAACTCTGCAGAAAGTGTGGAAGGTTTGGTCATCTAGCTGAAGCATGCCAAGAGTTAATCTGTGGGAAGTGTAGAGAAATTGGTCACAGTTTTGATGACTGTACCAATGGCAGACGGTGCAATCTTTGTGGAGAAACAAACCATCTCTACAGAGACTGCCCTAAAAGTTTTGCCAACAAGCTAAAAATGGCCGCCCCACATGGGCAACAAACGAAGGAACAAAGGAGAGAGGAGGCGGTCCCTGAGGTTTTGGCGGGAATTTCAAATTCCCAGCCGGCCTCAGGGATTGGGCAGGAAGGAGGAAGTGGGGCGGCCAGAGGGGCGGAGGCAACGGAACAGGAAGTGGTAATGGAAGGAGAGGAAAGTGAGGAAGAATCACTGCTAACAGTTTCGGATGGGGTGGAAGAATCCACTGGGAGTGAGACAGAGTGTTCACTCCCTAATGCTCAGGTGCAAAAAAGACCTGCGGGGTCTCCTCTGATTGTAACGGAGGAGAAAAAATCTAGAGCAGCATATAAGCTCGATAGTTCCGACTCGGTAGATCTGGAGCGCATGTGGCCCCTAGAGTCCCCAAATGAGGTTTCCTTTTTGCACATTAAGCTAACAGCATCATCGCCAAAGGAGCCACAAGAGGTTCCCTCTGTGGCCTCTGAAGCGACAGGCATTTGCCCTCCTGACCTCAGCTCATCTGGGGAAAAGGAAAGACAAATGCTACAAGATGTAACATGATTTTAATCATATTTTTGTAGTCTTTTTATTGTCTTCTGTTTTAAATGCCTCATACCTTTTTAACCCTACTGCTCATGGCCCTCACCATCTCTACTATCAATGTCAGAAGTGTGAGGTCCACCATTAGAGCACAGAGTATTTTGTCCTTTTTAAAATCTTTTAAGTCAGATTTGTTTTTATTACAAGAGTGTTCTCTGCCCTTTTTAACTAGGTACACAAAAATGGAAGAGCTATGGTCCGCAGGAGCCTCCATATGGAGCGGATCAAATTTTAACAAAAACGACGGAGTTGCGGTTTTAATTAATAATCCTAACATCTTGGTGAAGGGCAGCACTGTGGTGAGGCAAGGCCGGGCACTTTTAGTAAATCTGACCTTTTTAGACAGGGATTTTAATGTTCTTAATGTATATGGTTTTACGGAAAAGAACGAAAGATATGAGCTTTTAGAAGACTTGCAACCCCACATGCTAGGTAGGGCTCCCCTAATGGTAGCAGGGGATTTTAATTGTGTTTTATCTAAAACAGACAGGAAAAGGGTAGGGGAGGATTTCAGAGTGGACAAAACGTCGGTTTTATTGCAGGGTTTAGTCAGAGATTTTAATTTAGTCGACTGTTTTAAAATTTTGCATCAAAGAGAGGAGGGCTTCACCTGGTTCAGTGGTGATGGTACCAAAGCCTCTCGAATCGACTACGTGTTTACAAGGGACTGCCCGCCAACCGATGCTACATTAACCCCCCTTTTTTTCTCTGATCACATGATGCTGTCTTGCACCCTTTCACTGCCCATGGGTGTGACGGTAGGGGGAGGGCTGTGGAAGCTGAACTGTTCCCTGTTGGAAGACAAGAATGTAATTTTAGAATATAGGGAACAGTTCAGCCAATGGCAGACCCTCCAAGACTTTTATGATACACGTGCACAGTGGTGGGAGATGGTAAAGGACCGGACGAGACAGTTTTTTAGAAAGATAGGGAAAGAAAAGAAGAGTAGGGAAAAGAAATGCATGTTGGGGTTGCAAAAAAGACTACAAAGGTATTTTAATCTTTTAAATAATGGTTTTGATTTTAACAATGAAATCCAGGATGTAAAAAAGGAGATGTCAGTTTTAGCCAATATAGAAAGTAAAGGGGTCCTTTTAAGAAGCAAAGAGAGAGAAATTGAAGAAGGGGAAAAGTGTACCAGATATTTTTTTAAGAAAATAATAACAAGGGGTTGGGGGTTAACCAGGGTTAAAACAGGGGATAGGGAGGTTAACACAACAAAAGAGATTTTAGAGGATGTGGAAAAATTTTATGGGGCTTTATATAGTTTTAAAAAGGTACACTCAGACACCGTAAAAGAAGTTTTAAATTTTGTTGAGAAAAGGGTCGACTGTCAAAATGAGATTTTAGCCCAAGATTTGAACATTTTAGAAACCCAAAAAGCTCTTGGAGGTTTTAAAAAGGGGAAGTCCCCAGGAGTGGATGGACTTCCCCTGGAGTTTTATCTAACATTTTGGGACATTTTAGGACAAGAGCTTTTGACAGTTTTTAAAGAGTTTGAGACCCTCGACAGACTTCCAGACAGTTTTAGAATAGGGATAGTTTCTTTACTTCACAAAAAAGGTGACCGGACTGACTTAAAAAACTGGAGACCCATAACACTTTTAAATTTCGATTATAAACTTTTTAGCAAAGTTTTAGCAACACGCATGTCAACTGTTTTAGAGGACGTGATTCACCCGGATCAAGCTTGTTCTGTGCCCGGAAGAAAGATAACAGACAACCTAGTGCTGATTAGAGACGCCATCTGTTACACGAGAGACAGAAATATTCGGCTAGTAGTCCTAAATTTAGATTTTGAAAAAGCATTTGATCGAGTCTCGCACCAGTACCTCTTCCAGGTTCTGGAGAAAATGGGGTTTCCAAAGAGGTTTATAGCCTGGGTGGGACTGCTGTACAAGGGAATAGTCAGCAAAATTCTAATAAATGGGCATCTTTCCAAAGCTGTGAACATACACAGTGGTGTCCGTCAGGGATGTCCTTTATCTCCTCTTCTGTATGTGGCTTGCATCGAGCCACTGGCACAGATCTTGAGAAGGGACAAATGGATCAAAGGACTGGACGTTCCTGGGACGGGGGGACTGACGGCGACCTGTGTTTTATATATGGACGACGTAACTCTTTTAGCCACAGACGTTTTATCAATACGAAGAGCACTGGACTTGACTGACTGGTACGGTCGGGCCTCGGGCGCCAAACTCAATAGAAACAAGTCCGAGGCCCAGCTCTTCGGGCCGTGGGGAGACGTGGACACAGGAGGACTTGATTTGGTTTTTAAAGACAACGATTTTAAGATTTTAGGCGTTAAATTTGATAAAGACGAGGGTGGACGGGAAAACTGGACTGACTTGTTAGGGAAAGTTAGGAAAAGACTGGGGTTTTGGGGACTTGGACAGATGACGATGGAAGGCAAGGTTTTAATTTTTAAATCTGTGATTTTACCTCTGATTTTACTTGTCTGTTCTGTTTTTAGCCCCCCTCGGTGGTTCCTGGGGAAACTGGAGAGGGCGGTGTTTTACTTCCTGTGGGGGTCCAAGTGGGAGCGCCTGAAGAGGGAGACCATCAAGAAAAGGCCGGAGAACGGAGGAAAAGGCCTCCCAGACCCCCACCTGTTTTTAGGCAGCCGCTTCACCGCCCTGCACATTAGTTATGCCACGACCCCATCCAAAGAAAACAAGACGGCTGCAATGGCGCGATTTTGGATGGGGTCTTACCTACGAACACTGAAAATTTTACCAGTGGACTTGAAAACCCCAGTGTCTTTTAACTTGCCCAAAGAGTACAGTTTTATAAAAAAGTTTTTAAAGAAATACCTTTTAGAGAGTGAAGATGTCACCATTTTAACTCAACACAAGTCTCTCATCTCTGTTGTGCAGGACCGGGAACCGGTGAGTCCAGTTCCGGGCCTCACACCAAGTGAGGCCAAACCGGTTTGGCGGAACGCGGCTCACCCCGCTCTCCAGAACAGGCACAAGGACTTATCGTGGATGGTGGCTCATGAGATCTTCCCGGTCAGGGCGGTTATGCACTCCAGAGGCATGGCCAAAAACCCCATCTGCCCGCGGTCCGGCTGCAATTCTTCGGAGACCGTCCACCACCTGCTCTGGGAGTGCAGCACTGCGCGGGACCTGTGGGCCAAGACCGGCCCCCTGTATTTCCCGTGCCTACCAGCGGGTGGGGCCCAGTTCGGGTACCAGCTCGCCATCCTTGGGGTGGGCCGGGGCTTGAAGGACTTGACGGCACAGAAATTTACCTCGCTCTGGCGCACCCTCAACGTCATCAAGGATGCCATCTGGGCCACCAGAAACCTGCTGGTGGGGAAGCGCGTTACGGTAACCCTCCATGCATGCGAGCTAAAGGTAACATCAATGCTGCAGGGGTACCGGACGACGATATTCGGACGGGGGGGCCGGGGTCGCACGGAGAGGGTCCCGGCAGGCACCGACCCTGGCCGCCCGTAGATGCACCCTCACCACTCTGGCTACGGGAACAGCGGGCCAGCGGACCGGAGGAGAGGGGATCTCCGCTGAGTCCATAAAGTAGCATCTCATGTCCCTGTTCTGGAGAGTGGGGTGATGACCCACTTGATAAGGACTCACCCCCGGTCTTGCACAATAGATGATTTTTAATTGGTGTTTTTTATTGTTTTATCATGAAAGAGGTTTTATTAACATATATATAAATATATATATATATATATATATATATATATATATTCGAGGCTTGTTTGCTTTTTTTTAAATTTGTATTTTACTTTTGGAACTGACCGCACCTTTTAACCACACCTCAATAATGGACTTTTAAAAACAAGCAAAACACTGTGGTTTTAATCAAATGCTTTTTAACAATGATTGTTTCTTTCATTTTACCATGTGTATTTATTATATATTATATTGCTTGTTTTAATGTGTGATTAAAAAGAAAATGTTGTGTGAAAAAGAAAAAATGCAAATGGAAAAAATGTAAATGGTGACAATAAAACTTTTTCGAAAGAAAAAATCTGTTCTTATCTTATTCTCTATTCAGGCAGGGTGAGGGGAAGCTCCTGGGAATGTCCCGTATGGACTTTTCCAGGAAGCTGATCCAAAAGACCTTAGCTTTTAAATGTGACGACCTGAATTGTTTGATGACTCTGCCCTTGAACAAAGGATTTGATGTTAGTTTTAAAACCGCTTCCCTACTTAATGACTTTTGGCAAAGGTTTGAATCAGTTAAAGCCCAGTTCTCCATGTTCACTGTTGAGAAACTTTCTGATAACACACTTAAAACTGTGATTGTCAGGATGTTCAATGAAACCGTGACTGGAGATGATATTTGTGTTTGGTTGGGTAGATTTTGCACTGTTCGAGGCCAGCCTGTCAAAGTGTTAGATGAAGATGGCATTTGGACATGCTCCTGGCGAATTCCCATTAAATAATGGGAAGACGCTGGGGGCTACCAGGGCCTGAAGCATCTGCCTTCCATGATTGTGCTCGGAGAGAACAGAGGCTACATACATTATCAAGGAATGCCCAAACTCTGCAGAAAGTGTGGAAGGTTTGGTCATCTAGCTGAAGCATGCCAAGAGTTAATCTGTGGGAAGTGTAGAGAAATTGGTCACAGTTTTGATGACTGTACCAATGGCAGACGGTGCAATCTTTGTGGAGAAACAAACCATCTCTACAGAGACTGCCCTAAAAGTTTTGCCAACAAGCTAAAAATGGCCGCCCCACATGGGCAACAAACGAAGGAACAAAGGAGAGAGGAGGCGGTCCCTGAGGTTTTGGCGGGAATTTCAAATTCCCAGCCGGCCTCAGGGATTGGGCAGGAAGGAGGAAGTGGGGCGGCCAGAGGGGCGGAGGCAACGGAACAGGAAGTGGTAATGGAAGGAGAGGAAAGTGAGGAAGAATCACTGCTAACAGTTTCGGATGGGGTGGAAGAATCCACTGGGAGTGAGACAGAGTGTTCACTCCCTAATGCTCAGGTGCAAAAAAGACCTGCGGGGTCTCCTCTGATTGTAACGGAGGAGAAAAAATCTAGAGCAGCATATAAGCTCGATAGTTCCGACTCGGTAGATCTGGAGCGCATGTGGCCCCTAGAGTCCCCAAATGAGGTTTCCTTTTTGCACATTAAGCTAACAGCATCATCGCCAAAGGAGCCACAAGAGGTTCCCTCTGTGGCCTCTGAAGCGACAGGCATTTGCCCTCCTGACCTCAGCTCATCTGGGGAAAAGGAAAGACAAATGCTACAAGATGTAACATGATTTTAATCATATTTTTGTAGTCTTTTTATTGTCTTCTGTTTTAAATGCCTCATACCTTTTTAACCCTACTGCTCATGGCCCTCACCATCTCTACTATCAATGTCAGAAGTGTGAGGTCCACCATTAGAGCACAGAGTATTTTGTCCTTTTTAAAATCTTTTAAGTCAGATTTGTTTTTATTACAAGAGTGTTCTCTGCCCTTTTTAACTAGGTACACAAAAATGGAAGAGCTATGGTCCGCAGGAGCCTCCATATGGAGCGGATCAAATTTTAACAAAAACGACGGAGTTGCGGTTTTAATTAATAATCCTAACATCTTGGTGAAGGGCAGCACTGTGGTGAGGCAAGGCCGGGCACTTTTAGTAAATCTGACCTTTTTAGACAGGGATTTTAATGTTCTTAATGTATATGGTTTTACGGAAAAGAACGAAAGATATGAGCTTTTAGAAGACTTGCAACCCCACATGCTAGGTAGGGCTCCCCTAATGGTAGCAGGGGATTTTAATTGTGTTTTATCTAAAACAGACAGGAAAAGGGTAGGGGAGGATTTCAGAGTGGACAAAACGTCGGTTTTATTGCAGGGTTTAGTCAGAGATTTTAATTTAGTCGACTGTTTTAAAATTTTGCATCAAAGAGAGGAGGGCTTCACCTGGTTCAGTGGTGATGGTACCAAAGCCTCTCGAATCGACTACGTGTTTACAAGGGACTGCCCGCCAACCGATGCTACATTAACCCCCCTTTTTTTCTCTGATCACATGATGCTGTCTTGCACCCTTTCACTGCCCATGGGTGTGACGGTAGGGGGAGGGCTGTGGAAGCTGAACTGTTCCCTGTTGGAAGACAAGAATGTAATTTTAGAATATAGGGAACAGTTCAGCCAATGGCAGACCCTCCAAGACTTTTATGATACACGTGCACAGTGGTGGGAGATGGTAAAGGACCGGACGAGACAGTTTTTTAGAAAGATAGGGAAAGAAAAGAAGAGTAGGGAAAAGAAATGCATGTTGGGGTTGCAAAAAAGACTACAAAGGTATTTTAATCTTTTAAATAATGGTTTTGATTTTAACAATGAAATCCAGGATGTAAAAAAGGAGATGTCAGTTTTAGCCAATATAGAAAGTAAAGGGGTCCTTTTAAGAAGCAAAGAGAGAGAAATTGAAGAAGGGGAAAAGTGTACCAGATATTTTTTTAAGAAAATAATAACAAGGGGTTGGGGGTTAACCAGGGTTAAAACAGGGGATAGGGAGGTTAACACAACAAAAGAGATTTTAGAGGATGTGGAAAAATTTTATGGGGCTTTATATAGTTTTAAAAAGGTACACTCAGACACCGTAAAAGAAGTTTTAAATTTTGTTGAGAAAAGGGTCGACTGTCAAAATGAGATTTTAGCCCAAGATTTGAACATTTTAGAAACCCAAAAAGCTCTTGGAGGTTTTAAAAAGGGGAAGTCCCCAGGAGTGGATGGACTTCCCCTGGAGTTTTATCTAACATTTTGGGACATTTTAGGACAAGAGCTTTTGACAGTTTTTAAAGAGTTTGAGACCCTCGACAGACTTCCAGACAGTTTTAGAATAGGGATAGTTTCTTTACTTCACAAAAAAGGTGACCGGACTGACTTAAAAAACTGGAGACCCATAACACTTTTAAATTTCGATTATAAACTTTTTAGCAAAGTTTTAGCAACACGCATGTCAACTGTTTTAGAGGACGTGATTCACCCGGATCAAGCTTGTTCTGTGCCCGGAAGAAAGATAACAGACAACCTAGTGCTGATTAGAGACGCCATCTGTTACACGAGAGACAGAAATATTCGGCTAGTAGTCCTAAATTTAGATTTTGAAAAAGCATTTGATCGAGTCTCGCACCAGTACCTCTTCCAGGTTCTGGAGAAAATGGGGTTTCCAAAGAGGTTTATAGCCTGGGTGGGACTGCTGTACAAGGGAATAGTCAGCAAAATTCTAATAAATGGGCATCTTTCCAAAGCTGTGAACATACACAGTGGTGTCCGTCAGGGATGTCCTTTATCTCCTCTTCTGTATGTGGCTTGCATCGAGCCACTGGCACAGATCTTGAGAAGGGACAAATGGATCAAAGGACTGGACGTTCCTGGGACGGGGGGACTGACGGCGACCTGTGTTTTATATATGGACGACGTAACTCTTTTAGCCACAGACGTTTTATCAATACGAAGAGCACTGGACTTGACTGACTGGTACGGTCGGGCCTCGGGCGCCAAACTCAATAGAAACAAGTCCGAGGCCCAGCTCTTCGGGCCGTGGGGAGACGTGGACACAGGAGGACTTGATTTGGTTTTTAAAGACAACGATTTTAAGATTTTAGGCGTTAAATTTGATAAAGACGAGGGTGGACGGGAAAACTGGACTGACTTGTTAGGGAAAGTTAGGAAAAGACTGGGGTTTTGGGGACTTGGACAGATGACGATGGAAGGCAAGGTTTTAATTTTTAAATCTGTGATTTTACCTCTGATTTTACTTGTCTGTTCTGTTTTTAGCCCCCCTCGGTGGTTCCTGGGGAAACTGGAGAGGGCGGTGTTTTACTTCCTGTGGGGGTCCAAGTGGGAGCGCCTGAAGAGGGAGACCATCAAGAAAAGGCCGGAGAACGGAGGAAAAGGCCTCCCAGACCCCCACCTGTTTTTAGGCAGCCGCTTCACCGCCCTGCACATTAGTTATGCCACGACCCCATCCAAAGAAAACAAGACGGCTGCAATGGCGCGATTTTGGATGGGGTCTTACCTACGAACACTGAAAATTTTACCAGTGGACTTGAAAACCCCAGTGTCTTTTAACTTGCCCAAAGAGTACAGTTTTATAAAAAAGTTTTTAAAAAAATACCTTTTAGAGAGTGAAGATGTCACCATTTTAACTCAACACAAGTCTCTCATTTCTGTTGTGCAGGACCGGGAACCGGTGAGTCCAGTTCCGGGCCTCACACCAAGTGAGGCCAAACCGGTTTGGCGGAACGCGGCTCACCCCGCTCTCCAGAACAGGCACAAGGACTTATCGTGGATGGTGGCTCATGAGATCTTCCCGGTCAGGGCGGTTATGCACTCCAGAGGCATGGCCAAAAACCCCATCTGCCCGCGGTCCGGCTGCAATTCTTCGGAGACCGTCCACCACCTGCTCTGGGAGTGCAGCACTGCGCGGGACCTGTGGGCCAAGACCGGCCCCCTGTATTTCCCGTGCCTACCAGCGGGTGGGGCCCAGTTCGGGTACCAGCTCGCCATCCTTGGGGTGGGCCGGGGCTTGAAGGACTTGACGGCACAGAAATTTACCTCGCTCTGGCGCACCCTCAACGTCATCAAGGATGCCATCTGGGCCACCAGAAACCTGCTGGTGGGGAAGCGCGTTACGGTAACCCTCCATGCATGCGAGCTAAAGGTAACATCAATGCTGCAGGGGTACCGGACGACGATATTCGGACGGGGGGGCCGGGGTCGCACGGAGAGGGTCCCGGCAGGCACCGACCCTGGCCGCCCGTAGATGCACCCTCACCACTCTGGCTACGGGAACAGCGGGCCAGCGGACCGGAGGAGAGGGGATCTCCGCTGAGTCCATAAAGTAGCATCTCATGTCTATATATATATATACGAGGCTTGTTTGCTTTTTTTTAAATTTGTATTTTACTTTTGGAACTGACCGCACCTTTTAACCACACCTCAATAATGGACTTTTAAAAACAAGCAAAACACTGTGGTTTTAATCAAATGCTTTTTAACAATGATTGTTTCTTTCATTTTACCATGTGTATTTATTATATATTATATTGCTTGTTTTAATGTGTGATTAAAAAGAAAATGTTGTGTGAAAAAGAAAAAATGCAAATGGAAAAAATGTAAATGGTGACAATAAAACTTTTTCGAAAGAAAAAATCTGTTCTTATCTTATTCTCTATTCAGGCAGGGTGAGGGGAAGCTCCTGGGAATGTCCCGTATGGACTTTTCCAGGAAGCTGATCCAAAAGACCTTAGCTTTTAAATGTGACGACCTGAATTGTTTGATGACTCTGCCCTTGAACAAAGGATTTGATGTTAGTTTTAAAACCGCTTCCCTACTTAATGACTTTTGGCAAAGGTCTGAATCAGTTAAAGCCCAGTTCTCCATGTTCACTGTTGAGAAACTTTCTGATAACACACTTAAAACTGTGATTGTCAGGATGTTCAATGAAACCGTGACTGGAGATGATATTTGTGTTTGGTTGGGTAGATTTTGCACTGTTCGAGGCCAGCCTGTCAAAGTGTTAGATGAAGATGGCATTTGGACATGCTCCTGGCGAATTCCCATTAAATAATGGGAAGACGCTGGGGGCTACCAGGGCCTGAAGCATCTGCCTTCCATGATTGTGCTCGGAGAGAACAGAGGCTACATACATTATCAAGGAATGCCCAAACTCTGCAGAAAGTGTGGAAGGTTTGGTCATCTAGCTGAAGCATGCCAAGAGTTAATCTGTGGGAAGTGTAGAGAAATTGGTCACAGTTTTGATGACTGTACCAATGGCAGACGGTGCAATCTTTGTGGAGAAACAAACCATCTCTACAGAGACTGCCCTAAAAGTTTTGCCAACAAGCTAAAAATGGCCGCCCCACATGGGCAACAAACGAAGGAACAAAGGAGAGAGGAGGCGGTCCCTGAGGTTTTGGCGGGAATTTCAAATTCCCAGCCGGCCTCAGGGATTGGGCAGGAAGGAGGAAGTGGGGCGGCCAGAGGGGCGGAGGCAACGGAACAGGAAGTGGTAATGGAAGGAGAGGAAAGTGAGGAAGAATCACTGCTAACAGTTTCGGATGGGGTGGAAGAATCCACCGGGAGTGAGACAGAGTGTTCACTCCCTAATGCTCAGGTGCAAAAAAGACCTGCGGGGTCTCCTCTGATTGTAACGGAGGAGAAAAAATCTAGAGCAGCATATAAGCTCGATAGTTCCGACTCGGTAGATCTGGAGCGCATGTGGCCCCTAGAGTCCCCAAATGAGGTTTCCTTTTTGCACATTAAGCTAACAGCATCATCGCCAAAGGAGCCACAAGAGGTTCCCTCTGTGGCCTCTGAAGCGACAGGCATTTGCCCTCCTGACCTCAGCTCATCTGGGGAAAAGGAAAGACAAATGCTACAAGATGTAACATGATTTTAATCATATTTTTGTAGTCTTTTTATTGTCTTCTGTTTTAAATGCCTCATACCTTTTTAACCCTACTGCTCATGGCCCTCACCATCTCTACTATCAATGTCAGAAGTGTGAGGTCCACCATTAGAGCACAGAGTATTTTGTCCTTTTTAAAATCTTTTAAGTCAGATTTGTTTTTATTACAAGAGTGTTCTCTGCCCTTTTTAACTAGGTACACAAAAATGGAAGAGCTATGGTCCGCAGGAGCCTCCATATGGAGCGGATCAAATTTTAACAAAAACGACGGAGTTGCGGTTTTAATTAATAATCCTAACATCTTGGTGAAGGGCAGCACTGTGGTGAGGCAAGGCCGGGCACTTTTAGTAAATCTGACCTTTTTAGACAGGGATTTTAATGTTCTTAATGTATATGGTTTTACGGAAAAGAACGAAAGATATGAGCTTTTAGAAGACTTGCAACCCCACATGCTAGGTAGGGCTCCCCTAATGGTAGCAGGGGATTTTAATTGTGTTTTATCTAAAACAGACAGGAAAAGGGTAGGGGAGGATTTCAGAGTGGACAAAACGTCGGTTTTATTGCAGGGTTTAGTCAGAGATTTTAATTTAGTCGACTGTTTTAAAATTTTGCATCAAAGAGAGGAGGGCTTCACCTGGTTCAGTGGTGATGGTACCAAAGCCTCTCGAATCGACTACGTGTTTACAAGGGACTGCCCGCCAACCGATGCTACATTAACCCCCCTTTTTTTCTCTGATCACATGATGCTGTATTGCACCCTTTCACTGCCCATGGGTGTGACGGTAGGGGGAGGGCTGTGGAAGCTGAACTGTTCCCTGTTGGAAGACAAGAATGTAATTTTAGAATATAGGGAACAGTTCAGCCAATGGCAGACCCTCCAAGACTTTTATGATACACGTCCACAGTGGTGGGAGATGGTAAAGGACCGGACGAGACAGTTTTTTAGAAAGATAGGGAAAGAAAAGAAGAGTAGGGAAAAGAAATGCATGTTGGGGTTGCAAAAAAGACTACAAAGGTATTTTAATCTTTTAAATAATGGTTTTGATTTTAACAATGAAATCCAGGATGTAAAAAAGGAGATGTCAGTTTTAGCCAATATAGAAAGTAAAGGGGTCCTTTTAAGAAGCAAAGAGAGAGAAATTGAAGAAGGGGAGAAGTGTACCAGATATTTTTTTAAGAAAATAATAACAAGGGGTTGGGGGTTAACCAGGGTTAAAACAGGGGATAGGGAGGTTAACACAACAAAAGAGATTTTAGAGGATGTGGAAAAATTTTATGGGGCTTTATATAGTTTTAAAAAGGTACACTCAGACACCGTAAAAGAAGATTAAATTTTGTTGAGAA